>NW_006203472.1:1463796-1502993 GCF_000334495.1 Tupaia belangeri chinensis | reverse complement strand
AAAAAAAAAAAAAAGAAAAAAGGTGCTGGACTCTCACATGTCCAACCATGGTTTGAGTCCCAGACTAGGTGGCTTGAAAACCATACTGTGCATGTACGCGTGCATGCGCAAAATTCTGAGAGGAGAACAAAGAAGAAGGTACTGTGGTGTGGTCATCCCCTATGAGGGTTGATTTCTAACTTTCCATCTCTCTGTCTCTGTCTCTCTCTCTCTCTGGCAAGTGCAAATGTCCTATGGCAAAAACGAACCAAAAAGAAATTTTTTTAATCTCAATGGAATATTGATAAGCTGAAAACAGATAAGAAGAAATTACCCAGAATGCAGCGCGAGGAGGAGCAATAACAGAACACACAGAAGAGTGCCTGGGCCCTACAGGAGAGCAGATCTAATCTTTGTTGAATCTCAGGGCCAAAAAAATAATGAGGAAGTGGGGCAGGGACAACCAATCTCTGAAAAGATACTGGCTGAGGATTATCCAGCCATTATTAAAGATACCAATCCACAGACTGAAGTCCTGCAAATTTTAAACAGAATAAGGAAAAGGAAATTCATCTGAAAACACAGCATAGTGAAAGAGAAAAATATTTAAAATATGCAGATCATAAATTTACATGAAGAAGCAAAAGATCCAGAATAGCCAACACAATACTGAAAGAGAACAATGGGAAAACTCAATCTGTCTGACTGTAAGGCTTCCTATAATATGACAGGAATTGAGGGCAGTGAAAGAATAGGTACATAGATCAATGGAACAGAACAGAGAACCAAAAACTGACACACCAATATTGCTAACGATCTCTGACAAAAGAACAAAGATAACTCAATGGAGAAAAAGGATAGTCTTTTCAACAAATGCTGCTAGAACAGGACATCCATGTGCTGAGAGTTAACCTAGACACAGACGACACACGTCTCACATTAATGCGAAATGAATCACAGACCTAACGTAAGACGAGAAACAATAAAAACCCTAGGAGATAACGTAGGGGAAACTTAGACGGTGATGACCTTTACTTACATATTAAAAGCATCATGCGTGAAAGGAAAAAGTTGGTAGGTTGGACTTCATTCAACTTAAAAACTGCACTGGAAAAGATATAATCAAGTGAATAATGAAACAAGCCACAGTTTAGAAAAAAATATATTTGCAAAAGACTTATCTGATTAAGAACTATTATCTAAACTATCAAAGAACTCTGAAAAGTCAACAATAACAACTTGACTTTAAAAAATGAGTAAAAGACCTTACCAGAAACCAAAGAAGATTTACAGATGGCAAATAAGCATATAAAAAGATGTTCAATATGTCACCAGAAAAATGCAGACTAAAGTAACAAGATACCACTACGCACGTATTAGTAGAATAGCCAAAGTCAAGAACACTGATACCACCAAACGCTGGTGAACACGTGGAGCAACAGGAACTCTCATCCATTGCTGATGGGAATGCAAAATGGTGCTGTTGCTTTGGGACAGTTTGATAGCTTCTAACAAAACCAAGCATACCCTCACTGTATGATCCAACAATTATGCTCCTTGATCGTTACGAAAAAAATTGAAAATGTATGTCCATATAAAAAACTGCACATCAATGTTGGTAGCACCTTTTTTCATAATCTTAAGAATTTAGAAGCAACCAGAACGTCCTTAAGTAGGCAAGTAGATAGATGAACTGTGGTATATCCATTGTGGAATATCATTTATTAAAAAGCAATGACTTGGGACCAGCAAATGATAAAATGGTTACATTGCTGGACTCTCACATAGTCAACCACGGTCCAAGTCCCAGACCCCATGGCTTAAAAATTCACGCCAGGAACGTGTGCGTGTGTGCCCAAAATTCCAAGAGGAGAATGGAGGAGAAGGGATTACAGCATGGCCATCCCCACTGGAGGGTGATTTCTTGCTTTCTGTCTCTGTCTCAAACTCTCTGGTGAGCACACACATCCCATAGCTAAAATCTCTCCCCATCCCCCCCCCAAAAAAAGCACTGACTCATCATACTGCGTAAAGACATGGAGGAAACTTAAATGCACATTACTAAGTGAAGAAGTCCATCTGAGAGGTCGACATTCTGTATGACTCCAAATATACGACATCCCAGGAAAGACAGAACTAGGGGAACGGCAAGAAGATGTGTGCCACGGGCTAGTGGGGAGGGAGGAGTGGCCAGTTTGAACACAGAGGACGTTTAGAGCAGTGAAGCCATTCTGTAAACTGCCACACTGGTGGGTACATGTCATCCATTTGCCAAGCCCACAGAACGTCCACCACCACGTGAACCCTGATGTAACCTGAACACTTTAAGTGACAGTGTGTCACTGTGGGTTCATCAACTGTGACGGGAGTACCAGTGCAGAGAGGGGTGCTGATAACGGGCAGTCTTCGCATGTGTAGGGGCAGACGCATATGGGAACTGTCTGCACTTTTTTTAAAAGAATTATTTCATTTTTATTTATTATTATTACTATTATTATTTTATTTTCTAGACGGTATGTGCACTCACCAGAGAGACACAGATAGACAGAGAGACAGTGAGAGAGAAAGTGAGAAAATGAGCCACCAGATCCAGGACTTGAACCGTGGTTGGCCACATGGGAGTCCAGCACCTCATTCACCACACCAACTACTGGCCCCACTGCCTGTACTTTCTACTCGATTTTTCTGTGAACCCAAAACTCTTCTAAAAATATAAAGTCTATTTATTTTTTAAAAAAAGACATTTTAGGGACCAGCAGATGGCATAATGGTTACGTTGTTGGACTCCCATGTAGTTGACTTTGGTTCAAGTCCGAGATCCGGCAGCCTGAAACTCATACCAAGCATGTGTGTGTGTGTGCCCCAAATCCTGAGAGAACAGAGGAGAAGGGATTGCGGAGTGGCCATCCCCTGGGCAGTAATTTCTCACTTTCTGTTTCTCTGTCTCTCTGGTGACCATACAGGCTTATAGCAAAAATCTCTCTAAAAAAAAGAAGTGTAGAAACTGGAACTCCCAGATGCTTTCAATGGGAATGTAAAATGGTATAGTTACCTGTGAAAAACAGCATGGCCATTCCTCAAAAAAGTAAAAGAAACTATTACCATATGATAGAGAAATTCCACTTCTAGGCATATCCCCTAAGAACTGGAAGCAGGTTTCAAAGAGATATTTGTACACCCAGCAATATCATTCACAATAACCAAAAGGTGGAAACAACCCAAGTGTCCTGCCACAGATTAACAGGTGAACAAAATATGGTGTGTGTGTGTGTGTGTGTGTGTACACATACACACATATATATACAAATATATACACACACACACATATGGAAATATATATACACACACACATATATATACAAATATACATACACATATAAATAAATATATACACAAACATATATATAAATATGTATATACACACAGATATACACACATATATATACAAATATCTATACATGCACACATATATATGCAAATACACACACATATATACAAATACATATACATACACTATATATACATATATATACACACATAAATATATACACACATATATACAAATATACACACACATATATACACACATACACACATACATATACATATATACACACATATATATACAAATATACTCACACATATACACACATATATACACACAAATATATATAGACACTTATATATACACACACATATACAAATATATATGCACATATGTACATATGTATATGTATATATACAATGAAATATTAATATACACTGAAATATTATCCAAACTTAAAAAAGAAGTAAATTCTGACAAATGCTGGTACAACTTTGCCAAATCTTCACAACATTATGCTAAGTGAAATACAATGGGGCTGGCAGGTGGTGTGGTGGTTAATGGTACTGGACTCCCACATGGCCGACTGTGGTTCGAGTCCTGGACCTGGAGGTTTGCCTTCTCGCCTTCTCACCTTCTCTCTCAAAAAGAAATTTTTTTAATCTCAATGGAATATTGATAAGCTGAAAACAGATAAGAAGAAATTACCCAGAATGCAGCGCGAGGAGGAGCAATAACAGAACACACAGAAGAGTGCCTGGGCCCTACAGGAGAGCAGATCTAATCTTTGTTGAATCTCAGGGCCAAAAAAAGAGTGAGGAAGTGGGGCAGGGACAACCAATCTCTGAAAAGATACTGGCTGAGGATTATCCAGCCATTATTAAAGATACCAATCCACAGACTGAAGTCCTGCAAATTTTAAACAGAATAAGGAAAAGGAAATTCATCTGAAAACACAGCATAGTGAAAGAGAAAAATATTTAAAATATGCAGATCATAAATTTACATGAAGAAGCAAAAGATCCAGAATAGCCAACACAATACTGAAAGAGAACAATGGGAAAACTCAATCTGTCTGACTGTAAGGCTTCCTATAATATGACAGGAATTGAGGGCAGTGAAAGAATAGGTACATAGATCAATGGAACAGAACAGAGAACCAAAAACTGACACACCAATATTGCTAACGATCTCTGACAAAAGAACAAAGATAACTCAATGGAGAAAAAGGATAGTCTTTTCAACAAATGCTGCTAGAACAGGACATCCATGTGCTGAGAGTTAACCTAGACACAGACGACACACGTCTCACATTAATGCGAAATGAATCACAGACCTAACGTAAGACGAGAAACAATAAAAACCCTAGGAGATAACGTAGGGGAAACTTAGACGGTGATGACCTTTACTTACATATTAAAAGCATCATGCGTGAAAGGAAAAAGTTGGTAGGTTGGACTTCATTCAACTTAAAAACTGCACTGGAAAAGATATAATCAAGTGAATAATGAAACAAGCCACAGTTTAGAAAAAAATATATTTGCAAAAGACTTATCTGATTAAGAACTATTATCTAAACTATCAAAGAACTCTGAAAAGTCAACAATAACAACTTGACTTTAAAAAATGAGTAAAAGACCTTACCAGAAACCAAAGAAGATTTACAGATGGCAAATAAGCATATAAAAAGATGTTCAATATGTCACCAGAAAAATGCAGACTAAAGTAACAAGATACCACTACGCACGTATTAGTAGAATAGCCAAAGTCAAGAACACTGATACCACCAAACGCTGGTGAACACGTGGAGCAACAGGAACTCTCATCCATTGCTGATGGGAATGCAAAATGGTGCTGTTGCTTTGGGACAGTTTGATAGCTTCTAACAAAACCAAGCATACCCTCACTGTATGATCCAACAATTATGCTCCTTGATCGTTACGAAAAAAATTGAAAATGTATGTCCATATAAAAAACTGCACATCAATGTTGGTAGCACCTTTTTTCATAATCTTAAGAATTTAGAAGCAACCAGAACGTCCTTAAGTAGGCAAGTAGATAGATGAACTGTGGTATATCCATTGTGGAATATCATTTATTAAAAAGCAATGACTTGGGACCAGCAAATGATAAAATGGTTACATTGCTGGACTCTCACATAGTCAACCACGGTCCAAGTCCCAGACCCCATGGCTTAAAAATTCACGCCAGGAACGTGTGCGTGTGTGCCCAAAATTCCAAGAGGAGAATGGAGGAGAAGGGATTACAGCATGGCCATCCCCACTGGAGGGTGATTTCTTGCTTTCTGTCTCTGTCTCAAACTCTCTGGTGAGCACACACATCCCATAGCTAAAATCTCTCCCCATCCCCCCCCCAAAAAAAGCACTGACTCATCATACTGCGTAAAGACATGGAGGAAACTTAAATGCACATTACTAAGTGAAGAAGTCCATCTGAGAGGTCGACATTCTGTATGACTCCAAATATACGACATCCCAGGAAAGACAGAACTAGGGGAACGGCAAGAAGATGTGTGCCACGGGCTAGTGGGGAGGGAGGAGTGGCCAGTTTGAACACAGAGGACGTTTAGAGCAGTGAAGCCATTCTGTAAACTGCCACACTGGTGGGTACATGTCATCCATTTGCCAAGCCCACAGAACGTCCACCACCACGTGAACCCTGATGTAACCTGAACACTTTAAGTGACAGTGTGTCACTGTGGGTTCATCAACTGTGACGGGAGTACCAGTGCAGAGAGGGGTGCTGATAACGGGCAGTCTTCGCATGTGTAGGGGCAGACGCATATGGGAACTGTCTGCACTTTTTTTAAAAGAATTATTTCATTTTTATTTATTATTATTACTATTATTATTTTATTTTCTAGACGGTATGTGCACTCACCAGAGAGACACAGATAGACAGAGAGACAGTGAGAGAGAAAGTGAGAAAATGAGCCACCAGATCCAGGACTTGAACCGTGGTTGGCCACATGGGAGTCCAGCACCTCATTCACCACACCAACTACTGGCCCCACTGCCTGTACTTTCTACTCGATTTTTCTGTGAACCCAAAACTCTTCTAAAAATATAAAGTCTATTTATTTTTTAAAAAAAGACATTTTAGGGACCAGCAGATGGCATAATGGTTACGTTGTTGGACTCCCATGTAGTTGACTTTGGTTCAAGTCCGAGATCCGGCAGCCTGAAACTCATACCAAGCATGTGTGTGTGTGTGCCCCAAATCCTGAGAGAACAGAGGAGAAGGGATTGCGGAGTGGCCATCCCCTGGGGAGTAATTTCTCACTTTCTGTTTCTCTGTCTCTCTGGTGACCATACAGGCTTATAGCAAAAATCTCTCTAAAAAAAAGAAGTGTAGAAACTGGAACTCCCAGATGCTTTCAATGGGAATGTAAAATGGTATAGTTACCTGTGAAAAACAGCATGGCCATTCCTCAAAAAAGTAAAAGAAACTATTACCATATGATAGAGAAATTCCACTTCTAGGCATATCCCCTAAGAACTGGAAGCAGGTTTCAAAGAGATATTTGTACACCCAGCAATATCATTCACAATAACCAAAAGGTGGAAACAACCCAAGTGTCCTGCCACAGATTAACAGGTGAACAAAATATGGTGTGTGTGTGTGTGTGTGTGTGTACACATACACACATATATATACAAATATATACACACACACACATATGGAAATATATATACACACACACATATATATACAAATATACATACACATATAAATAAATATATACACAAACATATATATAAATATGTATATACACACAGATATACACACATATATATACAAATATCTATACATGCACACATATATATGCAAATACACACACATATATACAAATACATATACATACACTATATATACATATATATACACACATAAATATATACACACATATATACAAATATACACACACATATATACACACATACACACATACATATACATATATACACACATATATATACAAATATACTCACACATATACACACATATATACACACAAATATATATAGACACTTATATATACACACACATATACAAATATATATGCACATATGTACATATGTATATGTATATATACAATGAAATATTAATATACACTGAAATATTATCCAAACTTAAAAAAGAAGTAAATTCTGACAAATGCTGGTACAACTTTGCCAAATCTTCACAACATTATGCTAAGTGAAATACAATGGGGCTGGCAGGTGGTGTGGTGGTTAATGGTACTGGACTCCCACATGGCCGACTGTGGTTCGAGTCCTGGACCTGGAGGTTTGCCTTCTCGCCTTCTCACCTTCTCTCTCTCTCTCTGCCCCTCTAGTCAGATTAAAATAAATTAAATTAAATTAAAATAAATTTTTTTTTAAAAAAAGAAATACACTAGTCACCAAAGTACAGGGTCTAGATGGTGGTGCATCGTAAACACAGCATTCTCTGGGCAACCCACATGGGAAGGTTCCTGGCTCAAGTCCAGAGACCTCCCTGAGTATGTCACACACATGTGCCCGAGAGCCAGAGCCAGATGGAAGCTTGGACTGGATCAGGATGTCAAGACTCTCTCGGGAGTTCCCTCTCTGATTCTCTCACTCATAGAAGAGATAAATAAATAAATATGAAAAGACAATACAAACACTTTAGGACTCCACTCATATGAGCTACCAGGGTAGTCACATTCCCAGAAACAGAAAACGGACTAGAGGTTACCGTAGGCCAGGAGGAGGGAGGAATATGGAGTTAGCATTTAGCAGGTATGCAATTGCAATGTGGGATGAGAAAGAAAGCTCTAGAGATAGACGGTACTGATGGTTGTGCAACATTATGAATATACGGAGCGCAGCTAAACTACACTTAAGAACGGTTAGTGGTAAACTTTATGTTGTGTGTGTGTGTGTGTGTGTGTGTGTGTGTGTTCCTGTAATAAAAATAGTATTTTAAATGTGAAAACAAAAAGTGTGACTGTGGTAATTTTAGGGTTACCATTAAAAGGGTAGAAATAGTGCATAACTTCCAAGTTCATACAGTGAAAAACAAAAGCAGTAATAAGCAGCAGGGAAAATATAGAACACAGAATAAGACGGTACTTCTAAAGTCAGATCTCTCAGTAATCACAGTGACCTAAGCACTAATTATCAAATTTTTAAAAATCATCCAACTGGATTAAAAACTAAAATCTAGCTACATATTTTATAGAAGAACACATCTAAAAATAAGATGGTGGTGATGGTTTCAGTCTTCAGGAAGACAAAGTAAAAGCATGACAAAGAATACCGACCAAGAGATACAGGAGGATAAAACAATTGTACACATGTGTATACCTCTATCACTTTATCTCAAAACACATACAGAAATAGAAGTAAAAAGAACCCCCCCCATCACATGGGACATTTTAACACAACGCTCTTGAAATTTAATAGAGCAAAGAATTTTTAAAAAGGTAATGATATACAAGATTGAAACAGGATTAAACTTACTTTTATAACCATATATGCAGAACAACACATTCAGCAACCACAGAATAAACTTACTTTTCACATATACACAGAACATTACAAAAATGGATACCTAAGGCCACAAGGCAAACCTCAACTGACTTCACGAAACTACCATCAAACAGCAAGGACAGCAGAGACCTCGATGCCAGGAGAGGGGGTATGTGAACTGCTCTGTAAAGTAAAACGTCTTCTAGTGTTGCAGAATACGGGATTTATGAGACACGTTTGTGTAATTTTTGATAATCAGCCAAAATATGTATGTATTGTTAGAGAACACCTGTAATTAGGGGCGGAAAAGAAGTGTAGGTAGACTTCAAAGGGCCGGACTTGAACAGTGAACAGGAGGTCCCAGAGGAAGGATGGATGGCCATGAGCTGGAGGCAGTGACCCTCAGTGCTGGCTCAGCCTGAGCCCAGACACAGGGCTGAGCCCTGCATGCCTCCCAGAAGGGGCCCCTCTCCTGCCCAGCCCTGCCGACACTCAGCCTTCCAGGACACCTCACTGGGGCCTCAGTAGGGAACCCTAACAATCCTTTCGATTTTGGAATTCCAGAAAGAAACTCATGAGTCTGGGGTGCTTACTGCATGATGCCGAGTTTTCACAAGTTTACCAGCACCTACTCTCGCTTCGTATTAAAGAAAGGTCTTCCAATTAATTTGAATTTTTTTATAAAAAGAAAGACTTCATCTACAATCATAATTTCCACTCTCTATTCTATGAGGAGTCTCAGATGTATACGTTCTGCCCACATCTCTTTTCTGAGCTCCCCCTGGACAGGCGTGCCCAGAGGACTTGTGCTTAGGACACTGTCCTAAACCCCTCTTCTCTCCCATCTCCAGCCTGCTCTGCGTCTTAGATCTCTTCAAACCACTCCACTCTGTCTCCACTGCTACTGCTTGGCCAGGCCCTCACCATCTCTTACCCAGAGTACCTGTCTCCCTACAGTAGGCCCCTGAACCCTCAAAAAAATCCAACCTGTTGCCCATAAAATCTCTTTAAAATGAAAATCCCTCCACATCATTTTCCTGCTTATAAATCCTTCAATGTCTCTCAGTGATCTTGAGGATAAAATTCAAACTCTAACATAGACCAAGCCACCCACACTCCAGGTCTCCATTGCCAGGAACTGGCTTTCAAACCCAGACCACATAGAAAACAGCGACTCAAATGGATCCTTCACACGCACGTTCCCGGCAGAACTATTCACAATAGAAAAAGCAGGCAATGACCCAACGTATAAATATATACACAAATTGCGGTGAACACACTGATGGGATATCATCAGCCATAAAAAGGATGGAGTACCGACACAAGCAACAATGTAAACGAACCATTAAAACGTTATGTTCAGTGAGGGCGTGGTGGCACCGCCCTATGGCAAAACGTTATGTTCAGTGAAAGAAGGCAGACACAAAGGCCATGTACTGAATCATTTCCACCTGTGTGAAATACCCAGAATAGATACCTCTGCAGAGACAGGAAGGACACTGGCGTTGCCAGGGGCTGGAGGAGGGGAGGTGGGGAGTGGCTCTCTGGGTCAGAGTTCCTCTGAGGTGGTGAAAGTGTGTTGGAACTACATAGAGGTGAGATTGCACAACACTGTGGATGTACTAAATGCCAATGAGCTGTGCACTTTAAAATGCTTCATTCTATGTCGGGCAGGTGGAAGAGGCGATGGTGAGCTTCGGCCAGCTTTGAGTCAGGGATTCCAGACAGCAAAACTCAAACAAAAGCTTAGTGTCGCTGCCACCTCTGCTGTGAATTTCATGTATTAATTAATTAATGACATGGTCCTATGCCACGACAATATCTCAGAGTTTAATCATTATTTGTTAAGATTTTTCTACTTGATTCTATTCTAAGAAATACAAAAGTACACAGAGCACTAGCCACAGGTTTCATACTGTATTTTTTTTTTTTTTTTTTTAAAAAGTCAAACCAGGTTTGGGGCACAGACCACTCACGCCGAGCGTGTGTGTGTGTGCGTGCCCAAGATCCCAAGAGGAGAATGGAGGAGAAGGGATTGCAGCGTGGCCATTCCCATGGCGGGGGGGGGGTGATTTCTCGCTTTTTCTCTGTCTCTCTGTCTGTCTGGCGAGCACACGCACCCTATAGCAAAAGCCTCTCAAAAAAAAAAAAAAAAAAAAAAAAGAAAGAAAGAAAAAGAAAAATAACTCTTAAAAAAAAAACAATAAAACAATGTGCAGTAGAGGACCAGCCAGTGGCATGGAGGTTAGGGTACTGGTTCCCACATGGCCAAGTGCATGGTTTGAATCCCACACCCAGCAGCTCGAGAAAAACGCCTGGTATTGTACATGTGTGGTCAACATCCCAAGAGAATGGAGGAGAAGGAACCCCCTCTTGGGAGTTCTTTCTAGCTTTCCCTCTCTCTTTGTCTGTCTGTCTGGCAAGTGTATGTGCTCTACAGCAAAATTAAAAACAAAACAATACAGAAGTGGGCAAGAGGGTGCTAGTTGGTGACGTAGCAGTCACATAACTAGATCTGCACAGGAAGTGGGTCTGAGTAGGTCCTGGGTTCACCTCCCAGGACTTACCTGCACACACGGGCACTCGCTTGCACACCTGTGATCTGGGCTGGCTAGACTGGAGGTGGATTGCAGAGTGAAGTCCCTGCTGGAGACGCCTGCCTGTCTCTCTCACTCTCTCCCCATAGTAGAAAAAATAAATAAATAAAACTTTTTAAAAGTGGGCAATTGGAGTTGGTTGAAGGGAGATTCATTTTCTTAAATGTTTCTATATCACCTTAAATTTTTTAAAAGAATTATTTCATTTTATATATCATTATTGTTATTTTTAAAATTTGCTACAAGGTGAGTGAGCGAGCGAGAGAGAGAGAGAACGTGAGAAAGCAAGCCACAAGGTCCAGGACTTGAACTATAGTCAGCCATGTGGGAGTCCAGCCACTTAACTACCATGCCACCTGCTGGCTCTCACCTTAATTTTTTAGAAGTGCATACTACTTTTCTAATTTAAAAGCAAAGAAAATATCTGCATACTGTCAAGTACTCTTGTTCTCCCAACACAACGCTTATAAAATACCCCTTTTCCAGATGAGCTCCTCCATGCAGTGCAGTGGGGAGAGACCATCAGTGGGTAACTCACCCGGAAGTCCTCCCCTGGGAAGGCTCTTCGACAGACTGTGCAGGTGGCAGAGGCAAAGGTCCCATGAGCTTCAACCAATTTTGAGTCAGGGATGCCAGACTCTGAAATTCAAACCAAAGCTAAGTGTCGTTGCCTCTGCGGCGGGTGTACAAACCCACAGCATAACCTCTAGGCTCGGGAGGCCTTCCGGGAGAGCTGCAGCCCTGGGTAAAGCCTGAGGTCCCTGCCTACATCATGACAGACGATACTCCACCACGCAGAATGAGGCACGGGGGCAGGGGCTCCTCACTGGAGCCAAATCATGGTGAAAGGGAAGCCTGTCAAAATACAGCAGGAAAAAATAGGATGTGAGTTCAGATAAAATTACATCTAATACCTCTGAGCACATTTGCTCTTCTGCAGATGCCAAGTAAAATGAGGATATAAATACACAGAAAAACTGGTGAGTGGGAAAAAACCAGACAAAAAGTGACTCCTTAGGACAGGCACCTGTTACCACAGCCCGGCTCTAAGAGGCCGCAGTGGACAGACCTGGCCCCAGGTCAGGAGCTGCCCGCGTCACGGTCAGTGTCCTGATCCTGCAGCTCCTGCCTTCCCACAGGGCCTGCCTGACGCGTCCACAGCAGAACAGCCCTCCACGGCGCGGTATCTACTGTTACCGAATTCTCTCACAGAGAAGCACGTTTCTGCAGTCGAGGTTACTCATCCTTTTTTTTTTTTTGAATTCGCTATAGGGTGTGTGTGATCGCAGCAGGGGTGGGGGCACTGAGGGGATGTGAGAGACCCCCAGGAGGACTGGCCACAGCACGACCCCTTCTCCATCCTCCTCGCAGGATTTCGGGCACACATGCCAAGCGCATTGTCCAGGCCGCCAGTCCAGGACTCAAACGACACGGTCGGCCACGCGGGCTCCAGTGGCCCTAAGCACCACACCACTGGCTGGCCCCACCTACTCCTCTTTCTAAATCACAGCACAGCTAGACCAGCTGGGCTGCCGCTGCCTCAAAGCAGACAAACCAGCTCAGTGTCTGTCTCACTACCTGTTCAAAAAAAAAAAAAAATGCGTGCTACCAAAGATGCGTGCTATCAAACGCACCTCTAAGATGCACAGCGAGAGGCGGTACAAGCCGTGACTCTCTGGCTATGGCCACCTCAGGACCAGGCAGCAGGGCAGCAGTAATGTGACTGGGTCACACTGGGTCTCTCCTCAGCATGCCAGGCAGGTACCTGCCGATGACCAGGCCAGCGGGGTCTCGCGGTGGATTACGGCACAGGCACCCTGTTGGGGTGCATGTCTGTCTCTCCTTGTCTCTCAGAAGGAAAAGGTCAATTTTATAAAAGAAATCACCATAGACTGAGTTTGACAATACTAAACAATTATTAGTTATTCTTTTTTCTTTCTTTCTTTTTTGGGAGAGGTTTTTGCTATAGGGTGCGTGCACTCACCAGACAGAGAGAGACAGAGAGACAGGAAGCGAGAAATCACCCCCCGGGGGGGGGGATGGCCATGCCGCAATCCCTTCTCCTCCGTTCTCCTCTTGGGATCTTGGGCACGCACGCACATGTGCCCGGCATGAGTTTAAGCCGCTGGGTCCGAGACTCGAACTGTGGTCGACTACGTGGGAGTCCAGCGACATAGCCATTACACCAACTGCTGGTCCCAATTATTAGTTATTCTTTGGGGTGAAACTGGTATTGAGTTATGCTTTTAAAATTTTTTTTTTTTGGAGAGATTTTCACTGTAGGGCACGTGCGCTCACCAGACAGACAGAGAGAGACATAGAGACAGAAAGCGAGAAATCACCCCCCAGGAGGGATAGTCACGCCGCAATCCCTTCTCCTCCACTCTTCTCTCGGGATCTTGGGCACGCACGCACACGCGCCCGGCGTGAGTTTTAAGCCACCGGGTCCGGGACACAAACCGCGGTCGACTACGTGGGAGTCCAGCGACATAGCCATTACGCTAACTGCTGGTTCCCGCTTTTAAAATTTTTTATCTTCTAGAGCTACCCAATAATAGTTCTTTCTAGATTAAAATCATGATGTGAGAGAACTGCTTCACAATAATCTGGTGGGGGTGGGAGGGCCAGTAATAACACGCAGCCATCTGTGAGGCAGACCCACAGCGGGAGAGCCTCAGTTCAAGTCCAGAGATTTCACTGGGGATGCCAGCTCATGACTCAGGCTGCCATCAAGACCTTTCAAGGGTGCTGTATCTCGGCCTCTCGCCGTCTCTCTCACTAATGGGGTAAACAGACAAACTTTTAAAACTCAATCAATAAATAACCCAGGAGTGAGGAAGGTGAGGGAGGACAAATGTGTGCTGATGGTAGAAGCTGGGTGATGAGGACACGAACAGTCATTCATCCGCTCTCTTTATTTTTGTGTGCTTAAAAAAAAAAATCTCCTAATTTTTTTTAAAAAAAGAAATAGATCATCATGTCAGATTAGCAAACTAATGTTAATGTTTTTGTCCCAAATTCACAGTCCAGCAGTATGCCAAGAGAAGAGCCTACACTGATGTCTCAACTGTGGACAATTTTTTTTTGGAAACAAAGCCATAACTGATCGGCTCAAAAACAATCCCAAGGTAGTGTGGTGGTTAAGGTGCTAGATTCCAATATGGCAAACCGTGTCTTGAACTCCAGACCCCGTAGCTTGAAAATCATGCTTGGTGCATGTGTATGCACGCCCAAAATCCCTGGAGAAGAATGGAGGACAGGGAATTACGGCATAGCCATATCCCATACCTCCAGGGGGTCATTCCTCACTTTCCCTCCTCTCTCTCTCTCTCTCTGGTAAGCACATGCACCCTATGGCAAAAACCTAAAAAAAAACAAGAAAAAACAGTCCCAGGGGTAGGAAGCACGAGGCCTCAGCCCCACCCACAACCAGATAGCTGAGCCCTCTCTGCAGGGCAGAGGTGGGAGCTGGCATGGAGGGCTCACCTCTCTCGAGCCCGTCGATGTTCTGTGTGTACAGCCGTAGAAGCAGCCCCTTGTCGTGCAGCAGCCGCAGGAAGTAGTGTGTGGCATTGGGCCTGTAGTTCCCAGGGTAGAGCTCCTTGGCCAGAGTGAAAAAGGGCTTGGGGTTGTGAAAGAAAAATGTGAGTTCGAAAATAGCCTCAGGGTACGGAATGTCATACTGCTGGAGGTTGCTGTAGAGGCCACTTCCTGGAGATCTGGCAAGAAAAGGAGGAGTCCTCGGGCCTGAGGACCACGGCACGGACATGGCATGACCCCAAGGTTGTGTGCGAGGCATGTGGGGGCTGCAGGCAGTACCTGAAGTCCGGAATGCCGCTGGGCGTGCTAATGCCGGCCCCTACCATGGCCACCACCCTCTGGCAGGCTCCGGATCGGATCAGCTCGGCTATGTCCTGCAGGGAGAGCTTCTCCTTCTCACCGTTGCCTCCTCTTCCAAAGATGCTCCAAGCACCCGCAGATAAAGATAGAGGCCTCCTTCCATCTGAAATACTGACAGACAAAGCAGAGTAGCAACAGTACAGACAACATCACTCTCATGCACACAAGAACGAGCAAGTTCTATTCCTTCTACCACCCCTACCCTGGAGAAGGGCCATGCACTTCCCTCCAAGCTCCCACCAAAATAACTACCTTGCTCAGCACAGGTGACCAATGAGCTGAGACAGAGAGCAGTTCCAACTAAGAAATCAACACGTATTTGGAAGCAAAAAATCCAGTTAATGGGAACTATGCAAATAAGCAAAGTATCATAATCCCTGTTATCAGAGGTCAGTGCCACGAGAACAGAGCTCTATGGACAGCCCCAGGGTGCGGCAGCTGGACGCTGTGCTGAGGAAGCAGGTCTCACACTGTGGCCAGATTTGAGGCCCACCATGCTCCACGTGCTCAGGATCCTAACGGGATGGAGAATGGGAGGACAGGGGTCTGTGGCGTGACCTCCAGGCCTCACTGGAGGGTGTGCACTCTCTCTCTCTCTCTCTCACGCACATGCTCCCTGCAGCAATGAAACAGAGGAGAGAGGACAGGGTTCTGCACCAAAGGTTCAACCCAGAGCCAAGAACGCTTCTCTGTGGGGCCCTGTCTGATCCCACAGTGCGGTACACCCTGACATATCTGGGATTGGCGAACACAGTTGTCCCTAGACTAGTTCTACAGACACCACAGAAAATCCGCCGTTGCTCAGTTCCCTCACACAGAAAGGCAGCTATTTCCATACAACCAGTGCACATCTGCCCGCACACTGTAAGTCCTCTCTGAATTACTTTTCATCCCCAGCACAATGTAAATGCTATGTAAATACTTGGTATACCATATTTTAAAATTTACATTTTTATTGTTGTGTTTTCAAAATTGTGTTTATTGTCATCATTATTATTTTTAATTTGCTACAAGGCATTTGCACTCACCAGAGAGAGACAAAGAAAGAGAAGGAAAGTGAGAAAGCAAGCTGCCAGGCCTAGTACCTGAACAGCAGTAAATATTTTCAAGTCACAGTAGTTGAATCCATGGATGAAGAATACACGGATGTGGAGGTCCAAAGTATATAGTTTCTTTTTTTTAGATATTTTCACTATAGGGCATGTGCACTTGCCAGAGAGAGAAAGACAGACAGACAGACAGTGAGAAATCACCCCTGAGGGGGGATGGCCACACCACAGCCCTTCTCCTCCCCTCGCCTCCTGGGATTTTGGGCATGCATGCACCCACCCCCTGGGTGAGTTTTTTAAGTCATCGGGTCCAGTACTCGAACCACAGTCAACCATGTGGGAGTCCAGCGACATAACCAGCGACATGCTGGTCCCTACAGTGTAATTTTTAAACAAAATTTAAAAATTATCAGAATTTACATCAAAATTATGAAGCTGAAAAGTGGGCCTTAGAGACCATTCCAGAAAGAAACTCTTATACCCTGATAGCTAGAGGTTCAAATTGCTGCAGATGGTCCTTTTTCAATGTCTGAGGCAGTTCAGGAGGCATGACAGTCAGCAGCCAAAATTACAGTCAGGCAAGGCAGTGGGCAGACAGCTTGGGGTTCTCTCTTTAAAGCTCTAGGATTCATCTCCAGCATTTGAAACCAAGACACTCGGGACGAGCTGTTAGGAGTAGGAGATGGTCTCTCATAGGAGATGGAGAAAGGCACAAAACCCACAAAAACAACTCAGACTTCCACGGGACCTCGGGAATTTGCACGATTCAATATCCAGGAAAGCAACAGAAAGACAGAAGGAAGACAAGTGCCCTAACCCTGGAGCAGCACCTGGAAACGTCCCTCTAAAGCCTGCAGCTGAAGCAGGTATGAGGCACGAGAGCCTCTCCTGGCTCTGAGGGGCCTTCCTGGCAGGCATCTAACCTCGCTGCACCACCTTTGCACCTGCATTTGGGACCGTCAGGCCCATCCTAGGTCAGTGATTGTATAACGCAGGGACTTGTTTGAGTCTTACAGACTAGTAGGCAGTAACCACCCTTCTGTGTGGTTGTATCTCCTGTTACACAAAAAACCATGACCAGGTAAGGCTCCTGAGCAGGACCGAGGGTGGGGCGGAGCGGGTCCAAGCTGCAAAGGTGCTGAGCCTCGCTTGTCAAAGCTAGAAGAAAAAGAGCTGGAAAAGATTCTCACAGATTGAAGAATAATCTATAGCTATAAATCTCCCACCAGGAAGCACATGAAATACACACAGCAGGGTCTTTCTGCCACGAGCCCCTATGGGGTTGAACCAGCAACAACAAGGAAGAGAGCAGGTGTAGAAAGACAGCACCTTAGAATCCTTGCGACTGCATCTTGCCCTGCCCAGGTGTATTTGAGATTTCAGTTTGCTGAACAGCATGGCAGGCTAAACACACTGTGTGCCATCTACTTTCTCCCTAGCTCAGCTCCAGGTGACTCTGGTCATGAGACTGGGAAAGAAACCAACACCTAACACTGGCCACATACACTCCTCTCCCAAGAACACAGCTGAGAAATAGAGCTCTTCTTCCCCCCTAACATAACAAAATCAACGTCAAGAAATTAGGAAGAAATGTATAATCCATCAAATGACTAAAACCCAGTGCAAAGGCACAAGAAATATGATAAACCAAGGAAAAATCTCTTCCTCAAGGGAACAGAACCACCACTCATCATCCACAGATAGCACAACAGAACTCATGGAAATGTCAGGAAAAAAAAATTCATAATATTCATAGTGACAAAACTAAATGAGATGCAAGAGAAAACAGACAACCAACTCCAGGAAAAGAGGAAGCCCTTCCATGACTTGAAGGAGGAGATAGACACCATAAAAAAGAATTGAACAGAACTGTTAGAGATGAAGACTGTGATACAGGAAATCGAAACCTCTCTCAAAAGTATTAATAGCAGATTAAATCATGCAGAAGATCAACTCTGATCTAGAAGACGAAATCTCTGAGTTAGACAAAACCACCAAAAAGCATAAAGAAATAAAAAAAAAAAATCAGGACAACATACAGGAAATACTAGATACCATTAAACAGCCAAACATCCAAATAATTGGTATCCCAGCATGTGGAGAATCTAAAAAGGGCACTGAAAATCTATTCCATAAAATACTTGCAAAAAACTTTCCAAAACTAAAGAAACATTCAAACAACCAGACCCAAGAAATACAAAGGACCCCAAGTAGAATCGACCTAAGAAGATTCTCTCCATAGAACACAATAGCCAAAATGGTTAAAATCATAGACAAAGACAAGATTCTAAAAGTGGCAAAAGGGAAATGTCAAGTGATACAAAGATTATTCTATTAGGTTACTATTAGATTTCTCAACTGAAACAATGCAAGCAAGGAAAGAATGGGAAGATGTATTCAAAATGCTAAAAGAAAAACAATTTCAACCAAGAATACTATAACTGGAAAGATTATCCTTCAAATGGAAAAATAAAAAGATGATAAAAATCATTCTCAAATAAATGAAACCTGAAAACAATTATCAACAGACCAGCTCTTCAGGAAGTACTGAAAGGAGTGCTATATCAGGAAAGAGACAAACAGAAACAAGAAAACAAAACAAAACAAACAAAAAAAAAAACCAAGAAAATGGCTAAAAAGATGGCAGAGATAAATCCACATATATCAATAATAAATGATGAATGTAAATGGTTGAAATTCTCCAGTTAAAAGACACAGACTGGCTGAATGGATTAAAAAACAAACAAACAAACATAAAACCCAGAAACCCTCTTTTTGATACCTTCGAGAAACACACCTAATGGATAAAGACATACATAGACTGAAAGTGAATGGCTGGAACAAGATACAAATGGAAGTCAAAACAAGGCTGGAATCATGACACTGATATCAGATAAAATAGGCTGTGAGACAATGACTGCAAGAAGAAACAAGGATACTACATAGTACGAAAAGGGCTAATTCACCAAGAACATGTAACATGTAAAAATACACATCCAACACAGGAGCACCCAAAGATGTGAAAGAAAGACTACTAGGTCTAAGCATGAGATAGAACTGCCACACACGAATCATTAGGGACCTCAACACCCCACTCTCTCCTTCGGACAGATCATCTAGACAAAAAATAAGCAAAGAGACGCAGGATCTACACAATACCACAAATCAAATGGGCTTGACAGACATCTATGGAACTTTCCACCCAACAAAGACAAAATACACATTTTTCTCATACCTGCATGAAATGTTTTTGAAGACTGATCAAATGATAGGGCACAAAAGAAACTGTTACAAATTCAAAGGCACAGAAACTATTGAGTCCTCGAAAAAGTCCTGACACATTTTCGCAATAGAAATACATAGAAAAATACGTCATGACCTTTTTTTTTCTTTTTTTTTTTTTGGAGATGTTTTTGCTATAGGGCGCGTGCGCTCGCCAGACAGACAGAGAAAGACATAGAGACAGAAAGCAAGAAATCACCCCCTGGGGGGGATGGTCATGCCGCAATCCCTTCTCCTCCATTCTCCTCTCGGGATCTTGGGCACGCACGCACACGCGCCTGGCGTGAGTTTTAAGCCACCGGGTCCGGGACGCGAACCGCGGTCGACTGCATGGGAGTCCAGCGACATAGCCATTACGCTAACTGCTGGTTCCCGTCATGACTTTTTGACAATCCAATATATCCAGCCTCTTCTCCAACCACAATGAAATTAAGCTTGAAATTAACTTCAGAAAAAAATCCTCAAAAATACACAAACACATGGAAACTAAACAACCTACTCCTGAATGATTTCACAACCACTGAATATTTTACTAAGAGTGAAGTCAAAGATTCACTGATACCAGGCGCATGTGCGTGCATGCCCAAAATCCCAAAAGGAGAATGGAGATGAGATTGTGGCATGGCCATCCCCTGTAAGGAGGGATTTCTCAATTTCCGTCTCTCTGTCTCTCTGGTGAGTGCACACACCCTATAGCAAAAATCTCTCTCTCTCAAAAAAAAAAAAAAAAAAAAAAGGCTATACAAAATGACCAGGAGGTAGGTCAGAGTAAACATCATACTGAATGTGGACAAGCTGTTTAGTGGAAAGCTTTTTCACTAAAAACTGGAAAAGACAAGGCTGCCCACTTTCTCCACTCCGTTTCATTATAGTACTGGAAGTCCTAGCCAATGCAATCAGACAAGAGAATAAAATAAAAGGCACTTCTCTCTTTCTATAAGAAAAGGTAAAATTATGTTTATTTGCAGGTGACATGATATATAGAAAACCCAAAAGAATCCTCAAAAAAAATCTCCTGGGAGTGATAAATAAATATAGTAAATCGGTGGGTTACAATGTCAGTATACAAGAATCCATAGCATTTCAATACACCAACAACAAACAGAATGAGGTAGACTTAAAGAAAGCAATCTTATTCAAAATAGCCACAAAATAAATAAATAAATAAAATACCTAGGAATAAACCTAACCAAAGAAGTCAAAGACCTCTACAAAGAAACACTATGAAAAACTCAAAAAACAAATTTGAAGTGATCTGAAAAACTGGAAAGAAATCCCATGTTCCTGAATTGGAAGAATATAATAAAAATGTCAATCCTGCCCAATTTAATTTACAAATTTAATGGAATATCGATCAAATTACCAGAGATATTCTTCACAGAATTAGGAAGAAAAAAAAATACCATAAAATTTGTCTAAAATCAAATTTCCAAAGCAATACTGCACTAAAAGTATAAAGTAGGATGCATCTTGCTCCCTGACCTCAAAATATATTTAAAAACTGTGATAATCAAAACAGCATAATACTGGCACGAAAACAGGCAGGTAGACTAACGGGTCGGAATAGAGAACCCTGAAATAAACCCCTAAACATACAGCCAACTGATTTTTTACAAAGGGCATAAGACAATCTAGTGGGGAAAACAAAATCTCTTGCAAATGGTGCTCAAAAACCTGGCTCTCCACCTGCAGAAAAATGAAACTGGACTCATATTGCTCACCTTTAACAAAAATCAATTAAAAATGGATCAAAGATCTAATATAAAACCTCAAACTATAAAACTGCTGGTAAAAAATACAGGGGAAACTCTTGGAGACATCGAAGTAGGCAAAGACTTCGTAAATAAGACCTCCAAAGCAGAGGCAATCGTCCTGAAAATAGACAAGTGTGATTACATTAAGTTAAAAAGCTTCTGCACAACAAAAGAAACAGTAATTGGAGTGAAGACACAACCCTCAGAATGGGAGAATATATTTGTAAATTCTACCTCAGATAAGGGACTGATAACCAGAAATATACAGGGATACAGGAAACACAAGCGGCTTACTGAAAACATACACACACAAGCACACACACACACACACACAAAACAACAACAAAACAATCAAAAGATGGGAAAATGAGCTGAAAACACAACTCTCCAAGGAAGACATGTGAACAACCAAAAATTAATGAAAAAATGCTCAATATCCCTTATCATAAGGGAGATGCAAATCAAAACCACAATGAGATACCACCTAACCTCAGTCAGAATGGCTAAGATTAAGAAAAGAATGATGAATGCTGACAAGGCTACCGTGAAAAGGGAACTCTCCTACACTGTTAGTGAGAACATAAATTAGTACAGTCACTCTGGAGAACAATATGGAAGCTCCTCAAAACCCTACAAATAGAACTACCTTATGATCCAGCAGTTCCACTCCTGATATCTACCCAAAGGATAGAAATACACTAAATTGGAAAAACACTTGCACACCATGTTTATTGCAGTATTATTCACAGTTGTTAAGACATGGAATTAACCCAAATGTCCAAAAACAGATGAACTGAAAAAGTGTGGCACATAAACTCTATGGAATACTATTCAGCCATGAAAAACAATGAAACTCTGGCATTTAATAGAAAGTGGACAAATATGGAAGATTTAATACTAAGTGAAGCAAGTCAGACTATGAAAGAGAAGCATTGTATGTCCCCACTTAATATTGGGTTGTTGGAAAAGTCATGATGCATTTTTGCATAGACGAACAGAAAAAATATACCACAGCTTTTCCGACAACTCAGTATATACCTAATGTCTGTACTCTAGCAGAAACTGAAAGATTGAAAGGTATAAAAAAATGTAAAGCAACTATAGATCCTAGAGTCAGTGGGAGGATGCATGCAATGTGTGTGGGGGGGGATAGGAGGGAGGGAATCAAGGGTTTTTTGGTTTTAAAAAAAGCAAAACATTTAAGGGACACAAAATGAAAACTTATCTGTTGATAAAGGTGTATGGGAATATCTGACTGGACTAATACAAAGTGCATTTGTGCTGGGAAAGTTCATTTTGTGTTGCGAAGACATACACTGATTAAATGTAAAAACACAAGAAAAGAAAAAATAATAAATTTAAAAATAAATAAAATAAAAAGAAGTACACACAGCAGGAAAAAGTGCTCCCCCACTTCCCCGTGCTGTTGCAGAGATGGCCACAGATCCTAAACAAGGTTCTGAGCATCAACAGGCTTCTCTTATGCGTAAGTCCATGAGGCTGAAAAAGGGGTTTTCTAATAAGAACTAGCCAGATGTTTAAGAATAAAGAGGGGGGCTGGCAAGTGGCGTGCTGGTTAAGGGCACTGGACTCCCACATGACCGACCCCAGTTCAAGTCTCAGACCTGGCAGCTTGCTTTCTGACTCTCCCTTCCCCTTCTCTCTCACTCTCGCTCTCACTCTGTTCCTCCCTGGTCAAATTAAAATAATAAATACAGTTAAATAAAATAATTCTTAAAGAAAAAAGAATAAAAAGGGAAAACCCTGGCTCCAATACCTAATAAATGTCCCACTCCACAGAGCATGAAAGTCTAGCTCTTCATTTTAAGATCTTCACCCAAAAAACATTTACTGATCTCTTCCTACATGCAAACCATTGAGAAACACAAAACAAATGAGGACAGTGATTACTATTATTGAGTAGTATCTTACATTCAGTGAACGCAGAAACTTAAACACATTTCTCATCTATATAAGGAAAATGTGAGGAACTGAAAAGGCATGGACAATGTTTTGGCAAAGGTCTGGATGAAAGTATGAGGGCACTTCAAGAAATCTGTGGAAAAATGGAATTAAAAGATAAAAATAAAATATGTAAATCTTCCCAAGATCTATCATGTTCAAAACAGTTTTATAAGTGGGAACCAGCAGTTAGCGTAATGGCTATGTCACTGGACTCCCACGTAGTCGACCGCGGTTTGCGTCTCGGAGCCAGTGGCTTAAATCTCACGCCGGGCGCGTGTGCGTGCGTGCCCAAGATCCCGAGAGGAGAATGGAGGAGAAGGGATTGCGGCGTGACCACCCCCCCTCGGGGGGGTGATTTCTCGCTTTCTGTCTCTATGTCTCTCTCTGTCTGGCGAGCGCACGCGCCCTATAGCAAAAATCTCTCAAAAAAAAAAAAAACAGTTTTATAAGTGATGACACTAGGCATTTAGCCCATCCCTAAAGAGCTGGGGACCTTAGAAATTTAACGATGTCAGTGCAGCCTAGTTTACATTATTAACTGAAGAAATATGGGTGCCCTTTAAAGTTTTTTTAAAATTAGTAAACAAAAAGAAGACAGGAGCCAAACCAGGACTGTAAGATGGAGGCCTAATGATTCCCATGGAAACCTCACCAAATGGCCATAGTTCGCTAGAGGAACGAGCAAGAACTGCCATGGTTGACAAGGACTCTCCTGGAAGGCTTTCTCAAGCATGTTTCTGCTATAGCTTTGGCTCTTTCTCAGAACACTCATCAGAAGCAGATGTTACCATTCTTTGGCCCTTCAAAAAGGACGCAAAAATGAAAAGTTCATGATTACGTGTATGCTAATATCTTTAGACTAACATACAGTATATTCATGAGGGAAAAAATCATTTTCTATGTTGAAAAGATATACAGCAACTAGGGGAACAGCAGTTAGCGTAATGGTTATGTCGCTGGACTCCCATGTAGTCGACCACAGTTCGAGTCCCGGACCCGGAGGCTTAAACTCACGCCGGGTGCGTGTGCGTGCATGCCCAAGATCCTGAAAGGAGAATGAAGAAAGGATTGTGGCGTGGCCAACCCCCTGGGGAGTGATTTCTCACTTTCTATCTCTCTGTCTGTCTCTGTCTGTCTGGCGAGCGCATGTGCCCTATAGCAAAAACCTCTCAAAAAAAAAAAAAAAAAAAGATATACAGCAACTGAATGTAAAAATAAGAAAAAATCAAAAGTCGGGGCCAGCAGATGGTGTAGTGATTATGTCGCTGAACTCCCACATGGCTGACCACAGTCTTGAGTCCTGGACCCGTGGCTTGAAAATCACACCAGGTATGTGTGTGCGCATGCCCGAGATCCTGGGGGGAGAATGGAGGAGAAGGGATTGTGGCATGGTCAACCACTGGGGGATGATTTCTCACTTTCCTTCTCACTGTCTCTGTCTCTCTCTGGTGAGCACACACACCCTAATGCAAAAACCTCTTTAAAAATAAATAACTAAATAAAAAAGTCAACAAGCAAAATAACTTGAGCATACCAAAAAACTGTTGCTGTGATTTTGCTTTTTTTTTTTTTTCTTTTTTACTTTACCAAGGGAACATCATGAGTTCACTGGAAGTGGGGGAGGGTGATGAGAAAGAACATTCCCCCGTCCCCCACGCTCATGGGGGAAGGCCACACCACAGTCCCTTCTCTTCCATTTCTCCCTTCTTTTGGAATTTTGGGACACACAAGCACAGGCACCCACTCTTTAGTTTGGTTTTGAATTTGCCAGAGGGCACACCTAGCGAGAAAGGACACTGGAGAAAGAAAGTAACCCCATGAGGGATGACCACACCAGTCTTCTCTTCCATGTCTCCCTCTCTTTGAGATTCTCGGCACACATGTACACATGCCTGGTGTGTTTTTTAAGCCTCCAGGTCCAGGGCTTGAATGTGCAGTTGGCCATGAAGCCAGCTGCCTTAACCACCATGCCAAAGGCTGGCTCAAACTCTGCTCTTGACCAGTTGACCTGTACTCTGATGACATCACATCCACCTCTTGGTAGTTAGCGCTTTGATTGTGCTTTGTCTTCAGGATCAGACCGATGAAGCCATCTGCCATCTCTTGGTACAACTGTTTGAATAAATGCTTCGGGATCTTGATCTTACTTTTTAAAAAGTTCCATTGAAGGCTCTGCTCTTGTCAGCAGCTGATCTGAGTTTCCATACCCATTGAGCAGGAAGTTTGCTCAACTGTAGTGTTTCAGTCAGAACTGAGTCAGCTGAACCAAATGAGATGTCTGTGGTGTTGGCGGTTGGGTGTGGTGGTGTTGTGGTTGGGGGGTGGGGGGGGGGGGGCTGCTGTTAAACATCAGCCGTCTTCAATTACGGCATAATGAGATGAATTTCTTCCTCACAAATTGATATAGATGATCTGCCTCTGCAGGCATCATCCTATCTCTTCTTTTTTGTTTTGTTTCTTTGCCCACCCAAGGGCATGTGAGCGAGAGAGAGAGAGAGAGAGAGAGAGAGAGAGAAAAGGAGGGTGAAAGAGCTCCCCCTCTCCATGGGGCATAGTCACACAGTAATCCCTTCTCCTCCATGTCTCCATCCTGTCTGGGTCTTGGGCATGTAGGCACCAGGGGCACGCACGCTCCAGGGCCAGGCGTGTTTCTCAAGCTGTAAGGGCCAGGATTTGAACCACGTGGTTGGCCATGTTGGATCCAGCTCCCTTAACAACTAGGCCAGAGGGTCAACCCATTATCTTGTCCTTAAAACCAGTCATCCATTGATAAATTGCTTATTTTCTTGGGCACTGTTCTCATAATTTTTTCAGAAAGTATCAATGGTTTCACCATTCTCTAGACGTCACCATAAATTTGGTGTTTGTTCTTGCTTCGATTTTAGCAGAATTTATGTTGCTGTGAAAAAGGGCTCTTTTCAAACTGCTATTTTATCCTGTTTAGTGCCTCAAATTAGATTATATCCTGGCATGTTGTAACAAGTTAGAAGTTATTTTGGCACAAAAGATTTGTGAGGGCCAACTCCACAGCCTAGTGGTTAAGGTGAGCTGGACCCCACAAGTCCAACCACGGTTTTAATCCCCACCCAGTGGCCGGAAGAACACACTGAGTGCAAGTGTGTGTATGCCCCAAACGAACAGACAATAGGACAAAGGACTGCAATGAGACCGTACCCCACTGGGGAGTGCTTTCTCCTCCTCTCTGCGCTGTCTCTGGCAAGTGCACATGCATTCTGACAATTACAAACATTTTCTTTGGGCCAGCAGGTGGTGTGGTGGTTAAGGTGCTAGAATTCTCCCATGGCCAACCGCAGTTCAAGTCCTGAACCTAGCAACTTGCTTTCTCAACTCATGTGAAAAAAATAATTATAAAAAAATTACATAAATAATTCTTTAAAAACGTGTCTTTAATGAAACCCATGCATACTTTTTTCATAAAACACATTTCCTGTGAACTTCTCGAAGACCCCTTTGTGTATGCTACACTGTATGAAACTGGGGGGACCATGAAAGGCAGGTGTGAGTGCTACTGGGAGGAACTACTGTGGAAGGACACACAATGGGTGAATTCACGTAAAATCTAAAGTCGAGGAGCAGAAATCCCAGAGTGCTGAAAGCTGTGACAGTGGGACACTTCTCACAGGCAGCCCTCCACCTCCTGTTTTAGGACGGGTGGAAGCAAGAATCTGTTTAATAACACTAAATCAGTCTTGCAGTTGATCTCTGATTTCAGAATTAGTTCCAAGGAAGCAAGTGTGGGTCTGTCCTGGTGCCTACTCTATCCCCAATTCCTGGAACAATCTGACACAGAAGAACAGTTCAATAAAAGGCTTCTTGGTACGACAAGTGACGCCTCAAGGTCTCCTTATTAAACTCTTTACCCATATTTTCAGTAGCCATCAGCAAGGAGTGCCTGTACCCTTATCTACGTAACTATCCACCCATTACAGGGCTTTTACGTTCCTTTCCTAACAACTACAATCAACAGCTACAGACCTTAAGATTTTGCATACATAGGCTCAGTAGCTGAATAAGATTTCCAAAAAGTGTAATTACTGTGTGGATACCATACATCCAGGGATATTAATAGCACAAACTGTACCGGGGGCAATTAACACGTTAAATATAAACACCTTTAGATCCAGCTGTCCCAATACTAGGAATTTACCCAAAAACCAGATGCAAGCAAGGTTATTCACCATAGCATTATCCGTGCTAACTGAAGTATACGCTATTTCAATAAGGGTTTTTTGCCGAGATGCATTATGCGACATCCTCCCGATAACGGACTTCTACGGGCCAGAATACAGACTGAGAACGCATTTTTGTAGGAATGGAAGTAACTCCAAGACATACCGTTAAAAAAGGCAAGGTACAGAACAGAATCTATACTTGAGAAGGGGCTGAGGTGTCGAAAATGAACACCCAAGAATTGTCTGTACAACCCCAAAATACCTGCGAAAGAAGAAACAAGGAACTGGTGCCCTCGGACGCCTCTGGAATACCCTTGGAGCTGTGGGACTAGGAAGCGACATCTTAAACACGCGCGCCGCCAGCAGGTTCTCGGCCCGCAGCACAATGTTCCCACCCGCCCCCGCACGGACGCCTGACGTCCCCATCCACGCAGGCCCACAGCCGCGCGGACCGTCCCCCAGACCCTTCAGCCTGAGGCTGGCAAAGGCGCGCCGACCCCACAGCGCCATGTCCCCGCCGCCGCCCGGAGCCCGAGCTCCGCCCCGGCGCTCCCGCCCCGCCCCCCACGCTCGGCCCCGCCCCGCGGGCCCGCCCAGGTGGAGCGAGGTGGCCGTTCCCTAGAATGTTGGATCTGGCTTCTCGCTCCCAACGCCAAACTGGGATCCCGCATTTCTCTGCCGTGCACTCCCAACCGGAATGGTGATGATAACCAAAACTTCCTAGGCGCTTGCTATGGTTCAGGCATGACATTTACACTTAGTCCTCGCACACTACTGGGAAGGTACTATGGCCTTCTCTGAGAAGCGAAAATGCAGCCACGCTGCCATTGGCCGATCGACCCCAGGCGCTGGCACCTTCTTATGCCTCAGTGGTACGGCCGGGAGCGCGTAAGATCTGGCCACAACCCAGAAGAGACTGTCCGAAAGGAGAGGCGCGGTTACCCTGGCAACCAGCGGGCCGCGGACGTCGGACACTGCGCTCCCGGCGTGCCCCGCGCGGCGCGGCGCCGGAAGTGAGTGAGCACTTCCGGCCATCCCTGCGGAGCTGACATCTCAGTTGTGCCTCTGTCCTGGGCTCGTCCTGCAGTCATGAAGGACGTACCGGGCTTCCTACAGCAGAGCCAGAGCTCCGGGCCGGGGCAGGCCGCCGTGTGGCACCGTCTAGAGGAGCTCTACACGAAAAAGTGAGCGCCGAGCCGAGGGGCCCCGGAAATAGGGCGAGACGGAGGGGCTGGAGAGACGGGGGGCTTCCTTCTGGGACCGAGGACGCTCAGACCCGAGAGCAGAGAGAGTGGGCGAGGACGTGTGGGGAGAGCCGGTACCGGAGGAGGCAGGGCCGAGGGTGAGAGGGGTTAAGGAGTAGACCGCTAGGGTTTGGGGAGCTAGGAGTCCCTGCTTCCCTGACCGAGGGGCTGTCTCAGCCGTCTGGCCGCCCTTTCTGGCCTTACTAAAGGGGTTCAGGCTGGCCTGCGATTTTAGCTCTTGACCCCGGTCAGACAAGCAAACACACTTTGAGAGCCAGATCGCCACCCCTTTCGGAAACCATGGTCGTACCCAGCCTTGTCGTGTCACGGTCTGGAGCCGATAGACCAGAGGCCAGTGCAGTTTTCTTGTTTTCCATTTTGATTCAGTTGCCTGATTACGTGGGATGCATGCACTCACACCCTCTCCCGTTGTCCCTCCTTTCCATTCTATTTCACATTGCGCTCCGTGCTCCTAGAGACTTCTCAGAGTTTGGGTTGGTTTAAAACAGGATGAACTTCGGAATAATTCAATCGTGTGTTGCTGCTCACCAACCTCATTTAAAATGAATAGAATACACCGCTAGCCTCAGGCTAGAGCTGTTAGCCAGGAAAATACACCTCCTCTAGTAACCGTGTCCTGTTCATTTTAGCCTAGCGCCTTTCACGCAGTGTGCAATATACACATTGATGCTCAGCAGCCTTCTGCAATTAGCACTTGTTGAGAGAAAATTCTCAGTGTTTGCTGAATAACTGCTTATGTTGAGTAGCACCTGGTCGTTTTCAAACATTTCATCTGCGTTATTAAATACTAACCTTCGGTTTTTGGGTGTCACCGGTTTTGTACATTAGCTTGTGTCTTCCTTCAGTCATCCCAATCACAGATAAGGAAACCGAAGCTCAGTTTAGTTACCTTCCTTGAGATTCTCAGCTAATAAGTAGAAGAGCCAGGAATTCAACTTAGATGTACATAATTTCAAAGTTACTTTCTCCAGTCAGACCTTACGACGACAGCCTTTTGAGGTAGCCTAGACAGATGTGCTCCATTTCACAGCTGGGAAAATGGAGTCTCAGAAGTGAAGTGATCTCAAAGCGATATAACCGTTATAACCGTTCAGTAGCAGAGCCAGCATTCTCTCCGCTACACAGTAGAGACTGGTTAGTATTTGTTACATGGTCAGACCATCAAGAATGGGGGGGTGGCTGGGTGTTGGTTTATAGGTCTCAAGGGCTTTGTCTTTTCCAGGTTGTGGCATCAATTGACACTTCAGGTGCTTGATTTTGTGCAGGACCCATGCTTTGCCCAAGGAGATGGTCTCATTAAGGTAAATAATTTACCCTTTTATTCTCCTTAACAGCATTGAAAGATATATACCACTTTTATCTTTTTTTTTTTTTAGAGAGAGGTTTTTGCTATAGGGCTCATGCACTCACCAGAAAGACAGAAAGAGGTAGACAGAAAGCAAGAAATCACCCTCCGAGGGAACGGCCACACCACAATCCCTTCTCCCCCATTCTCCTCTCGTGATCTTGGGCACACACGCACGCATGCCCAGTGTAGTGTAAGCCACTAGGGCTGGTATTCGAACCATGGTCAACTACATGAGAGTCCAGCAACATAGCCATTATGCCAACTGCTGGTCCCAGAAAGATAAATATCACTTTTATCTTTTTGTTGTATTTCATTTTATGGTTTTTTTTTTTTGATGTAGAAGCAGATATTAAAAGGTTAAATAACTGACCATAGGTCACAGCTAATGAGTAACAAAAGAAGATTCAAACACAGACATTCTGGTGTCTAATAGTATGCCCTGATATCGATATTTTATTGCTATTTTTTGTTTGTTTATTTGGAAAGGTTTTTGCTATAGGGCACATGCACTTGCCAAAGAGACAGAAAGCAAGAAATCACCCCCCAAGGGGGATGGCCACACTGTAGTCCCTTCTCCTCCATTCTCCTCTTGGGATCTTGGGCACACATGCACACATACACACCCGGCATGAGTTTAAGCCACCAGGTCCAGGACTCGAACTGCAGTTGACTACATGGGAGTCCAGCAACATAGCCATTATGCCAATTGCTGGTCCCAATACTTTATTGTTTATAGATTTTTTTTTTAGTATTGCTCTTTTGGAAAACTTACTCGAAATTTCAAAGTTTTATACCAGTTAGGCAGTGCAAGTGAATATAGAGAGGATTACCTTAGGACTCTTAAATAGCTGCCATCACTTCCCTCACCCACACTGACTCTGCTTGCCGAAACTCTTCTATCTTGGACATTGTGGAAGATAGAACAGGGGCTGGAGGGGGAGTCCATGATGTCATGCCCCCTTGGTAATAGAGTACTTTCAGAATTTTATCAATAGAAAGAAAATTCAGTCTCTTTCCCAAACTTTCCTGATCCCCTAACAGAGCTCCACAAATTTGCTTACTGGTAGACTCCTCTTTGAAGTCTTACCCTTTGGTACCTTTCTCTGACTCTGAGTGAGTCAGATTTATACCAGCATTGTGGCTGATAGCTAGCTTCTTCATTGTAGGTCACCTCTCCCCAAGACATTGCTTGTTATGTGCTCAGTGAAACTTCCCAACCCTACTACCCCACCTCCTGGGCTTGTGAGGTCTTTCTCGTTGTTTATACCCATACATTTGGCATTTCACTCCCTGGAGGAACTGGAGGTCTCGATTTTGCATTCTGAGTTGTAGACTGTGTGGAAAGTGATGAACCAGACATGTCTTAATACTTGTTTCCTGAAATTCTGTCTCATAGTAATGGAGAACTTGTTCCTTGTTTTCTTATCTTTAAATCTCTTTCCTACATATGACAAAATATTCTCTTAACCTCCTGTTAATGTAACACTTACTCATGTTGGCAGATTTGAGTTTATTTTTTTCATGGACAAAATAAAACTTTAAGAATTATCAGGACTAGCAGTTAGCGTAATGGCTATGTCACTGGACTCCCATGTAGTCAACCGCGGTTCGCGTCCCGGACCCGGTGGCTTAAAACTCATGCCAGGCATGTGTGCGTGCGTGCCTAAGATCCCGAGAGGAGAATGGAGGAGAAGGGATTGCGGTGTGACCATCCCCCCTGGGGGGTGATTTCTAACTTTCTGTCTCTCAGTTTCTCTCTGTCTGTCTGGCAAGTGCACGCGCCCTATAGCAAAAACCTCTTTAAAATAAAAAAAAAGAAAGAATTATTGAGACCTAGCCCACATAAGTTCAGGATAGGTAGTATCATGAATTTGTAGTCACCAGAGGTAATTCTGACCTTCTGGATTTAGTGAGACTTCTTTTCTTTAGATAACTCTGTAAATTATAATAGGTATCAGGAATGTTAAAACATTCTCTTTTAATGAAGAAAATATCTTGATATAGTCTCTTGTGATTTAAAGACCCTTTTTAAATTTAGATGGCTATTTACTCTGCTCTCGATTTGACTGTCTAACTGCCACAGGGACGTTTTTATCTTCGTGTTGCAGAGGAACTTCAGGGGCTCCTTATCCAAAGCTGAAGACAGCTGGAGGCTCCCTGTCCCTACCTACCGTACCCATGCAGGGCCCTCCCTTTGCTCCGTTGCCTAGCCATAAGCTCAGGGTTGTTGTCAGTTCTCCTTCCCTGTGAAGCCCACACCTGAGCAAGTCTCGTTCATCTTCCCAGCTGCCTCTCAGACATCTTGTCTGTCCTCACGATCGTTCCCTCGCTGTCCTGTCTTTGCTACACGTAGCCTCTAACTAGTCTCTCCCTGTGCTCTCCTCTCTGCCCCAGCGTGTGTCTAAGTAGAAGTGTGGTCATGTGTCTCCATGGATGCGTCTGGCCTTCAGGACAGAGACCAGTCCTCAGTGTCTCCCCCTCTCCTTGTCCGTCAGAAATTCTCGGGAAGCATAATGCAGTCTTTTCTTCCGTGCTTTTGCATGTATTTGTTGCTGTCTGGAATGTTCTTCTCTCAGCTGCCCCTCTCCTATACAGATATCTGCCTAACTGTCCCTCATTTCTTGAAACCCCATTATTACCACTTGTGGAATACCCTTCTTTGACGCCTCTCCCTTTGGCTGACCCACCTGTGTGCTTTGTCTTCCTCGCTCTCCCACTCACAGTACTGTCATGGGTTTGGTTACAGACTGTCTTCCCCACTCGGCCAGGAGTTCCTTGTGTTCTACTGTTTGTCATACACATTCTGTCTGTAGTTCCTGGCAGAAAGTCAGGAAGTGCTCGAGTGTGTGCTGAATGGCTAGGAAATTTGGTCCTGCAACATAATTGGCCTGTAATCGTCTAAACTCTAAGGGAAGTCCATTACGTTTAGTTAGTAAACATTTCAAACTGATAATCTGTTTTGCTTAAGAATGGCTTGGAGGGGGAACCAGCAGTTAGCGTAATGGCTATGTCGCTGGACTCCCACGTAGTCGACCGCGGTTCGCGTCCTGGACCCGGTGGCTTAAAAATCACACCGGGTGCGTGTGCGTGTGTGCCCAAGATCCCGAGAGGAGGATGGAGGAGAAGGGATTGCGGCGTGACCATCCCCCCTGGGGGGTGATTTCTCGCTTTCTGTCTCTATGTCTCTGTATGTCTGTCTGGCGAGCGCGCGTGCCCTATAGTGAAAACCTCTTCAAAAAAAAAAGAATGGCTTGGAGGAAGAATATAGGAATGGTTGGGGCCACCTGATGGTGGGGGGGTTAAGGTGCTGGATCCCCCACGGCTGACTCCAGGTTCAAGTCCCAGACCTGGCGGCCTGATAACCATGTAAGGTGCGTGTGCGTGCATGCCCCACATCCTGAGAGGAGAATGGAAGAGAAGGGATTGTGGCATGGCCATCCGCCGGGGAGTGATTTCTCATTTTCTCGTTCTCTGTCTTTCTCCCTTACACACCCAAGGGGAAAAAAAAGAAAGAAAGAAAATTAGTTCTTTGGGAGATTCTAAATTGGTATTCTGATCCCCCAAAGCTACAGTAGAAAGAAATCCTAGTTTTCTTTAGTAATACATTCGTGATCGTCTTGTGAAGTTAAGCCCTAATGTGGGTTTGCTGTCGTTTAGTAGACGTTGTGCAATACTTACTCTGTGACGGACTTCGTGGTTTGCAAAGGCACAACTTGGTAACATTGACATCACCTCTCTAACTATGAGTAGTGTTGAGAGTCTTGATTTTGCAGAAAGACGTCCTATAATAACTCTCTGTTTTGGTTCCACAGCTTTATGAAAACTTCATCAGTGAATTTGAGCACAGGTAAAACCTCTCTGTCTGTTTTTACTTTGAAAACGAGTGCATTGAGGGCATTCGTCGACAGTGAAAGGCTGGTGGTTTTCGTTTCAGGGTGAACCCTTTGTCCCTGGTAGAAATCATTCTCCATGTCGTGAGGCAGATGACTGGTAAGTCTCCCCTTGTCTCACAGAGGAGCAGACCTAAGTAGGAGTTAAAATGATCTGGAAATACAAGTTAATTAAACGTCTGTGTTTTCATAGGAAATACCAGATTCTAAGTTACGTTTTTGTTATCCTTTCTGACCTAAACCTAAAGATTATCCTACCCAACAGGGTCTTGGCTGGTAGCAACCAGTCGGCAAAGGTGGCTCTTCTGACTTTGGTCTTTCATTTCTAGATCCTAATGTAGCTCTGACTTTTCTGGAAAAGACGCGTGAGAAGGTAAACACGAAGGGCGAGCGCTGTCATTTAGAGTGTATGTGCTGTTGCTCACCGTCCACCCTTTGGAGATCGCGAGGTCTCGTTAAAGTTAAGTCCTTACACAGGTTGGGTTTGTCAGCTGGCTGGCTGTGCATCTGAGGTCTCCTTGCTTTTCGATGTCTGTAGGTGAAAAGTAGTGATGAGGCAGTGATCCTGTGCAAAACAGCGATCGGAGCTCTGAAGTTAAACATCGGAGACCTGCAGGTTACAAAGGTGAGGTCGCCATAGTACGGACTAACGTTCGGCTTCAAAGGTTATTTAAAGCTATAGAAGAAAAAAGCTCTCTTTCCACTTTAACTGTTTATTTTTAAATTACAGAAAGGTTGTAAAAATGGCACAAAGCACTCTCATACCCCAACCAACATTCCTCACTGTTCGCATTTTACCGCTCTCACCTGATCACCCTGTGTGCCTGTGTGTGGGTATGCCTGTGTGCATGCATGTGCAGCTTTCCTAACACCATTTAACAGTCAGTTACTGGGACCAGCAGTTAGCGTAATGGCTATGTCTCTGGCCTCCCACGTAGTCGACTGCGGTTCGCATCCCGGACCCAGTGGCTTAGAACTCATGCCAGGCGTGTGTGCGTGCATGCCCAAGATCCCGAGAGGAGAATGGAGGAGAAGGGATTGCGGCGTGGCCATCCCCTCTGGGGGGTGATTTCTCGCTTCCTGTCTCTCTGTCTCTGTCTGTCTGGCAAGTGCACGTGCCCTATAGCAAAAACCTCTCCAAAAAAAAAAAGAGTCAGTTGCTAATGTCATGACTATTACCCTTCCACAAAAGGGCACCCTTGTGTGGCTGCAGCATACCGGCCACCCAGAGCTCCACGGTACAGGCACCACCACCGACAGGCCATCTGCCACGCCTCTGCCCGCCTCTGCCTCCTAGAGGTTGTCAGAGTCTCCCATCTGTGTCTGTGCTTTTATTTAATGCAGTTTGAGGACAGGTGTGGATATGGCAGTGAGACCAACATACGAGATCAGTCCCCTTGTTTGACCAGAGACTGCGTGTGTTTTGGTTTGGTTTCATTTGTCTTGGTAACCATGATATTAAAATAGAGGGGATAAGATTTTAAAGTGTTCATGTTTTCATTGCCCAACAAGAAAACACTCTTTATTGTTATCGCTTCTCAATCTGACCCCACAAGAGTACTTCCTGCATTTTGCCTTGAAACATTAAGCTGTGCCAGCAGCTGTAAACCACTGGGAAGAGCGCTGCAGCGGGCACCCACGTGCCCCGGCCAGCTCAGGAGTGAAGCAGCCAGTTGGAGCCGTGGTGCCCCCCAGAGCACGCTCCTCCCCAACAAACCGCCTTCTCGTGCCCACGTGTCTTCTTATGCTTCACCAGATAGGGGTGAGCAGCCCTGAGGAAGGCCTGACTTGCTGTCTGATGCTGGGTGTGACAGTCATCATGTCATGCTCGCCAGCTCTTATTAACCCTCCCTGGTGTCTCACAGCACATGTATGCAGCCAGTCTCCTACGGAAAGGACTTAGCTTGCTTTTTTTATGTCACATGCAATGCTGCTATTATTCTGTGCCTGGTCCTTTGTTTACATGGGCAGTTTCACCAGGCGTATGCCTGGACACCACAGGGTAAGGCATATGCATCTCCATCCTCACCAGATACTGTCAGGTGTTTCTCCCCAGCGCCTTATGCCCACAGCACCATCCAGACCCCACACAGCTCTGTTTCTGGATATTCACGGACCAGATGTTGTTGAGGGTGTAATACCCATTTCTCAATTACTAGTGTTTCATTGGCCGTTCCACTTGTGGCTCCACAGCTGTAAGTCACCTGTTAATACCGTCTCGTTCTTCTACTGTGTTGCTTGACTCCTCACTGATTTGTGAGAGTTTTTTTTTATTTCCGTGGCCATAATCCTTTGCAGGTTACACGTGCTATAAATATCTCCTCCCAATTCGTATCTTGTCTTTGTACTGTTTTCTCTGTTCTCCAACTAAAGTTTTTCATTTGAATGTAATTACATTTAGCAAACTTTTGCTTTTGTGGTTTATGCTTTTCATCTTGTGATACATTGCATTCAAAGCCCATTAAGTTAACATCAAAGGTGACTTTGCTTCCTGCGCGCAGGAAACCATCGAAGATGTTGAGGAAATGCTGAACAACCTCCCTGGTGTGACATCAGTTCATAGTCGTTTCTACGATCTCTCCAGTAAATACTATCAAACAATTGGAAACCATGCATCTTATTACAAAGATGCTCTGCGCTTTCTGGGCTGTGTCGACATCAAGGACCTACCAGGTAACGTGGGGCCATTGAAGTCAAGTCACACAGGAGCTTGTTCTTCAGACATAGCAGCTGTGAGGTTCTTAGAGGAGTGGGTCTCAGAAATTACTCGGACCCATTCAGCCCTTTCTGAAGTAAAGGTGGGAAGTGTATTTAATTTCTACATCATATTGTCCCTAGCATTTAATTCAAATGAAAATGAGGCTACGTCTCCTGGCCTCTTCACACTTTTCAAAGTCCCTACTGTTGCCTAGGTCGGAAGTACTTATGGGAAATACAGCAGTGTGAATACCTTGTAACCACCATGCAGGATGAGGGCATGTGAAACTCCTCTAGCTGAGACTCGTGTATGAAAACAGGTTACAGACCTGTAGGACTGTATTACAAAACATTTCGACAATGGAAAGAGAAGTGGCCAGTAAGTGTTAGGTAGAAAAGAACTTGGCAGTGGTTTAGACGGCTTTCTCAAGACTAGAAGCTCAGAAGGCTAGCTCTTCAAAGATGTTGGTACAGTTTCCACTTCGGATCTCAGGGAAAAGACTGAGAATAATTAGTGCAGTCGGGAAAATAAGGAACTTGTTCTGTGGAAGCAAAGTAAATTAACACTAGTCTGAAAAGAGGCTAAGTGAAATAACTAAGATAAATAAGAGGGGGGCCGGCAGGTGGTATGGTCGGTAAGGGCGCTGGACTCCCACATGACCAACCACAGTTCAAGTCCTGGACCTGTCGGCTTGTTTTCTCACTTTCCCTCTCTTTCTCTCTTACTCTGTCCCTCTCTGGTCAAATTAAAATAAATAAAGTTATATAAAATAATTCTTACTTTAAAAAGGATAAATAAGAGGTGATCCTCCTTCCCATAGCAGGTGAGGGATTTAAGGAACTCGTCAATCCCCGTGGTATAGGCCGAAGATAGGAATAGGTTCACCTGTGCTCAGGGAATGACCATTGCCTGAGTGTGCTCCCCACACTCAGGCCTGTGTGGTCTCTGGTCGCACTCTAAGGCAGCCCAGTGCTTTAGAAGCGGCCTCTAGCACCAAGGCTCTGTAATATAACTATTACAGAAATAGTTTCCTTTGCTTTTTTGTTGTGTGAGATTTTTAAAGCCAAACAGGACTGGTGTAACTGGACATTTGTTGTTGCCGCCATAGTGTCTGAGCAGCAGGAGAGAGCCTTCACACTGGGACTGGCAGGGCTTCTTGGCGAGGGAGTTTTTAACTTTGGAGAACTCGTAAGTTGACCCTGGGTTCAGGACCCTGACAGGGCGGGAGGGCTGGGATTCCCTCAGCTGACTGTCTTCGTCCTCACAGCTCATGCACCCTGTGCTGGAATCGCTGAGGAACACTGACCGCCAGTGGCTCATTGACACCCTGTATGCCTTCAACAGTGGGAACGTGGAGAGATTCCAGGCTCTGAAGACTGCCTGGGGCCAGCAGGTCGGTGTCCCGTGATAGCCTGGCCCTTGTTCATCCCCGTATCTGCTTATTTAGTCAATAAGCGTTCATTGAGCATCTTCACCATGCATGCCAGGCTCACAGGGAGGCACTGGGCAGAGAGGAGACTAAGACAGGCCCGTGCTGGTGCTCATAGAGCAGGGCGTTAGATGGTGAAGTGTTGGGTCGTCAGAAAAGTCATGACGGGGGTCATTAGATGGCATGATTAGATGGCTGGGCTCCCACGTAGTCAGCTGCAGTTTAAGTCCCACACCCGATGGCTTCAAACTCATGCCAGGCGTGTGTGCATGCGTGCCCAAGATCTGAGAGGAGAATGGAAGAGAAGGCATTGTGGCATGGTCATCCTCCTGGGGGTGATTTCCCACTTTCTGTCTCTCTGTCTCTGGTGGGTACATGGGCCCTATAGCAAAAATCTCTCTAAAAGAAAAAGAGAAAAAAGAAAAGTGATGACATACTTTTGTATGCAAAAATGCATCATGACTTTCCTACAACCCAATGCTTAGTGCCATGAAGGAGAAGTAAAGAGTGTTCTGAGAATAGAGTACAGACCCTTCATCCATGCCAGGGGAAGGGGCTGGCACAGAAGGCGTCCCAGAAGTGATGGTGCTCTGGACCTCCTTGGAGGTGAGGGACGTGGTACCGAAGGAGCAGCCAACAGAGGGAAAGGGACTTCCAGCATGGTCGCCGAACCGCAGGAGGGCGTGTGGGGCGGCGTGGGCAGAGGGGTGATGAGGGGGCGAGGCCACAGGATGGGGGAGAAGCAGTGCGGGGTGAAGGGGGAGGAAGCCAGCGCAGGCGGAGGAGCCCCTTTGGGAGAGTTGGAAGAGTTACTTAATAAGGACTTGAACTTCAATAGTAAGTCTTACTCTTTTAAAAATGTATTATGGTCGGGGGGAGCTGTGAGGTGGCGTGGTTAAAGGCTCTGGACTCCCACATGGTCAACCGCAGTTTGAGTCTTATATACATATATTATACATATATACACACATATATATTATATATATATATATATACGCACATAT
>NW_006203472.1:1459048-1463746 GCF_000334495.1 Tupaia belangeri chinensis | reverse complement strand
GCTTGTTTTCTTACTTTCTCTCTCTCTCTCTCTCTCTCTCTCTCTCTCTCTCTCTCGTTCTGTCCTTCTCTGGTCAAATTTAAATAAATAAATAAAGTTAAAATAAAAGCTTAAAAAATTATGGAATGCTACAGTATCACAGAACTGTAGGGATCTTGTCTTTTGTACTTTTCAGAAACTTTCGATTTTCTCAAAGTGTAAATACACTTGTGAAATTCATTTCTAATGGATCAGGGTGGGTACAGATGGAGGGACCGTGGGGGAGCGGAAGGCACAGGCCCAGCTGGCCCTAGCTGTGTCTGACTGTATATTGCTACCTCACGGGAACAGTGTGCGACTCGGAGAGGAAGATCGGCCGCCATAGCAGTTTAAAGAAAAAAAATAAGAATTCAGAGGTGCATGCTAGTCGCGTCTCCCCATGCCACACGGCATGTGTGGGGGATAGTGAGCGAGCCCTTTCTGAAGAGGTTGGCCTCTCCAGTACTGTCAGGCTGCCTGTGTCAGGGCATGAGCGTCGACTCCTGTTGATTTAATTTGTAACTTTCGATCACAGGCCAGGAGAGGCTGTGCAAAAGATTCTTACAGAGGTGTAGCTCAGCTCTCATGACAATGGTACTTTCATTTTAAATGACAACTTGTTCTTCGATTCAGAACACAGCCCCAGAGTTGAAGGAGTCCATTCTCATAGGGACTTAGCTTGCACTGTGCAGACTGAGCAGGCTTTGTCCCTGTCCCACGAGTCTTCTTGAAATGCCTGCACCCCTCGTCCTGCCTCACAGTGTTTGTGACATTCATCCGGATCTCATTTTGTCTTTCAAAACGACCTTTCAGTTAGGTGCTCTTCTGTAGATTTCTTAGGAAAAGTAAAGTTCTCATCACTTGAAGCTGTCCGTGGGCTGCAGCAGCCCACAGGGCAAGGAGTCTGGGTCTGCTGTCACGCAAAGGCGTGCAGCGCCCAGGCGAGGCCGCTGTAAGCACGCGCGTGGAAGACATTGTTTGTTTTTGCACTCACAGCCTGACTTAGCAGCCAATGAAGCCCAGCTTCTGAGGAAGATCCAGCTGCTGTGCCTCATGGAGGTAAGCGAGTGGCCAGCCCCACCTCCTTTGCCGGGGAGGCCTTGGCCTGCTGTTCCGGCGGGTCGGCTGGGTTCCTGTGAGCTGTCCAAGACTCTCCTGAGGCTTTCACGGTTCTCTTTCCACCCCAGCCCCCTCCCTGCCATCTTCCTTTTTCCTTTGCCACCACTGGCTTTCTTAGCTCAGACGGCCCTTCCTCAGAGCGGTCTTCCTTGACTGACGGAGCCCCACTAGCTGCCCCTGCCACTAAGGGACCTGCCTCCTCGGGGCACTGCGTCTCTGCATGCCCCTCTGCTCCTTCCCAGGACAGTTTAAACTTCTTGGGGAAACCGCCCTTGTGTTTCTGGGTCACCATGGTACCCATGGCACGTGGAGCCCTCAGGTACTCGCTCCAGTAATGAGGAACGGTAGTTCTGAAAATCCCTATAGAGCTTATTCTGCCTTTAATCTTACCTAGCGTTGAAAGCTTGTCTTAGTAAGATAGTAAGACAACTGTAGTATGTGGAATACTAATGGGATGACCTCCATCTTCAGAGCAAGTGTTGACGAATTTGTCAGGCAGCTCTCTGGCAATTTTATTTGGAAAAATAGTTTTAAGAGTGAATAAACTTTTTTCAGATGACTTTCACACGACCTGCCAATCACAGACAACTCACTTTTGAAGAAATCGCCAAGAGTGCTAAGATCACAGTGAACGAGGTATGGCTGTTGGGTGTGGGATGTTCCAGGGGCACCACGGACACCCAGACCCGCAGGTGCTCAGTCCCTTATGTAACTCGCACAGCGTTTCCACAGAACCTGTACACATCTCCCCCAGACTTTCCATTCCTGATAAGGGCACACGCATGTACACACACGTGAGAGAGCGAGGGGCCCCTCCCTCCCACAGCTGCTGCTCACACCGCAGTCCCCTTTCCCTGGCCTCAGGATCTAAGCGTGTACGTGCGCACCCAGGCTGAGGGTGCAAACCTTGGTGGGCCATGCGATTCCATGCAGCAGTCAGTGTTACCACAGAGGCTAGGCCCCTCCTGTGTACTGTAACTCACTCTAGTTTATGTGTAATGCCCGAGACAGTGTAAGTGTTATGTAAATGGTTGTTATATTGTTGGAGAATAAGGACATGGAGAAAAATCTGTTCATCACGGACACAAGCGGGTTTTCCTGAATATGTCTCGTCCTTGGTTCAATCTGCAGGTGTAGAACCGGGGGTAGGGAGGGCTGACCGTATGTCCAGAGTTGCCTGGGCCATGCTGTAGCCGAGTGAGTTAAGCCCTGTGCATGGGGAACTGGCTCCCATATGGCTGACTGGGGTTTAAACCCTGGACCTGGCAGCTTGAAAACGCACCTGACATGTGTTTGTGTGCACCAAGTGCTGACGGGGTGGGGAGCTGGACAAAACTCCGGTGAGGCCGCACGCCGTGGGGCACTCCCACGTGCCCTCTGAGGGTCCCGGGGTATGTCCGCTGTCCCACGCAGTGCCTCTGTGTGACAGGTGGAGCTGCTGGTGATGAAGGCCCTGTCGGCGGGGCTGGTGAAAGGCAGCATCGACGAGGTGGACAAGCGCGTCCACATGACCTGGGCGCAGCCCCGCGTGCTGGATCTGCAGCAGGTGATGTGGCTGAAATGCGAACTCCACGCCGGGGCTTTGGGGGTGGTTTGATGCTGTCCGGATTGTACTGGGTGGAAGCCATTTAGGAAGGAAGCGTGGTTAGACAAGAGGTTTTGGAGAATGAATTAGGGTTCTTCAGGAACCGAAATTAACATAAGCCTAAGGTTTGAACCCTGCATTTAAAAGCTTATGATGACAGCACTGCTGGTGGCACTGAGGCCTTTTAATCCTAAAATTGGTACCCTGATCGGGTATGTTCCTGGTTCTGGGACTTGAGCTCAAATCCATCTTGTTCACATTTGCTAGAAATGTAATCCCGTGGATTTCCTCTATTCTTGCCTGTTTTCTTTCATGACATTTTTAAAGCCTCCTTGTGATAAGATTGACCATCGCACACCCCCAGCCCACCAGCTCTGATGTCCTTTTTATTGGTGCTGCCCTAAAGAATTAGCTGGAGATGTAGAGCTGCCCCGTCAGGCGCCGCGGGTTAGGTACGGGAACTGGCTCCCGTGTGCCTTAACGCCGTGTGGTCCCGCTTGCTCTTCAGATCAGGGGCATGAAGGACCGCCTGGAGCTCTGGTGCACTGACGTGAAGAGCATGGAGATGCTGGTGGAGCACCAGGCCCACGACATCCTCACCTAGGTCCCCGGGCCCTGCCGCCCCTGCCTGGCCTGGGGAGCGCTCTGTGGCTGATGAAACCGTCAGCTGAGAAGATCTGTGTGGACTTGGGGTAGGGGGTGGCGTCCTGTCTGGAGTAGGGGCTGTTCCTGCTGGAAAACAGAGAACTCACTGACAGGGACCGTCCCGCAAGGACGCCCCTTTGTGTCTCTGGTGGCCTGCAGTGTGTGTGTGGGGGCGGGGAGAGACCCAGGTCTCAGATGAGGGAGAGCCGGAGTGTGAGCGAGGGTGTGGCCCTCAAACTGGTGGGCTTACCCCGCTCCACCTCCACCCGCATGGTCGTCTTTCCAGTATGGCTCAAGAATGTTCCTATAATAAATGCCTTTGCTTTGTTCTTTGTGTGAGTTTCTTTCTCGGGTTCAGCTTCCAGGTCAAGCCTGTGCCTAAAAAGATTGAAAAACTTGACCTGGAACTAGGGAGGGCCTGGCCGGGATTCGGCCTGGGCCACTCTCCTCCCTGCACATATGGGGGGGAGGGCAGAGGCCAGCACAGGGCCGCTGAGAACGGAAGCCCTGTCTGTATTATCAGTCCCAGGGACACAAGGTGTCCCGCTCTCTCCCCAGCCCATCGGGGGCCTTCTCTGACCCGGCATCCACACCTTTGCCTCCAGGCATCCCTCAGGTAGCCCTACTGGCTGCAGCAAGCTGGTGTGCCCCCGACCTGGCACAGTTTGGTGCTGGGGTCTAGAGGAACCCACCGTGTGGCGCCCAGGCCGGGAGGAGGAAGCACAGACACAGCACGGCGGGCGCTCTGGTGGAGGAGGGCTTTAATGCAGTCTGGGGGTGTACCCAGGGCCCAGTCTTCACGCCGAGCTCTTCTTGTAGCTCTCCAGGTGGGCTAAGACCCAGCCTGCGGGAGTCAGGAAGCTGACGAACAGCAGGGAGAGCCCCACGGCCTGCTCCTGGGAGGAAGAGCACACATGAGTTCACTGGCCGGAGAGGGAGTGTCTGGCAGCAGGGCTCGGTCCTAGAGCTCAGACTGCCCTGCCTGCCCCCCACGGACTTGGCTGCCAGCCTTCTCACGGGCAGACCGCAAGCAGCGAGCATCCGCATCGCCCATGTGGTTGGCAGCCTCAGGGAGACCAGAGGTCAGTGCCCTGGGATGGCCCCAGGTGCAGTGGACACAGCGGGTACTGTGCAGCAGGTGCCTCAGACCAAACCGGGCCTTTCGTTCATTTTTAAATTATTAATTTGACCAGCAAGGGACAGAGCAAGAGAGAAAGTGAGAAAGCAAGCCGCCAGGTCCTGGACTCAAACCGCAGTCAGACAGGTGGGAGCCCAGCACCCTTAGGCACCGTGCCACCCGCTGGCCCCAGTGCCCTTTCTTTAAGTGGCAG
>NW_006203472.1:1447880-1458451 GCF_000334495.1 Tupaia belangeri chinensis | reverse complement strand
GAGTCCACTGGCCGGAGAGGGAGTGTCTGGCAGCAGGGCTCGGTCCTAGAGCTCAGACTGCCCTGCCTGCCCCCCACGGACTTGGCTGCCAGCCTTCTCACGGGCAGACCGCAAGCAGCGAGCATCCGCATCGCCCATGTGGTTGGCAGCCTCAGGGAGACCAGAGGTCAGTGCCCTGGGATGGCCCCAGGTGCAGTGGACACAGCGGGTACTGTGCAGCAGGTGCCTCAGACCAAACCGGGCCTTTCGTTCATTTTTAAATTATTAATTTGACCAGCAAGGGACAGAGCAAGAGAGAAAGTGAGAAAGCAAGCCGCCAGGTCCTGGACTCAAACCGCAGTCAGACAGGTGGGAGCCCAGCACCCTTAGGCACCGTGCCACCCGCTGGCCCCAGTGCCCTTTCTTTAAGTGGCAGTTCCGAAGCCTGGGGAAAGGTGAGGTTCCCGGGGCTGCGTGTGTGTAAGGACCCCACCTGGAGCCTCACGTTCTCCATGGCTGAACTTGATCTCACCCCTACTCAGTTCCCTCCGGAGAAGGCCTGCGCCCACGTCTACCCAAGGAGCCCTGCCTTTCCTAAAGCTGAATCAGATGCCGGGTGGAGACTAACCCTTCCTTCTGACTAACCCTCGGAGATTTAGGAGCAAACCTGGCCTAGAACCATGACCTTACGTCTGGGTTCAGGCCTTCGCCATCTGACCTTGGGTGGGCGACCTTCTAGACCGTGACCTATTCAGGCTTAAAAGAGACATGCATTGTCCTGGAGCCGAGGGTTACCTTGGGCTTACAGTCCCCCTGCACTGTCTGACCCTCACACAGCCCACTCTTGCCCACTGAGTGCTCAGCAGGTGCCTGAGAGCTGAGTACCCGTCCCCACCGCTTGCTGGCCACCATGGGAGACCAGCCTGCAGGCAGTGGCTGCAAGGACCCCCTCCCCGGGCATTCAGATGTCGCAGCTATAGCCCTGAGGTCAGCCTGGACGTCTGTCACCCCCCCAAGCAGTCAATGGGCCAGGTTCTCGGGGCTGCCCACTGCTGCTGGGAGGCCACTTACGGTGGGGGAGGTGGGGTTTCTGGCTGCCTTGGCGGAGACGTGCATCTTGGGCACCACCTGACACCTCAGGGGGCCTTGGAGCAGTCTGGTGGGCAACCTCAGCATGGCTCCGGCTCGAGCTTCCCGAGCGTCCTGGCGTAGAATGTCCTCTGTCACCGGGTGTTTGAGCTTTTTATAGCTAGAGGGGGGAGCTGCAGCTGTCCCTTGTCACAAGGCTGGGCAGAAAGGACACTTGCTTGGAAGTGGCAGAGAAGCGGCCCCGGCGACCTCCCCCTGCTGTGACACTATGGCCTTCGAGAACCCCACGGAGCGAGACCCCGCTCTGGGAAGGGCATTCATTTTGTGGAAAAGCCTTGGTGCGAGAGGGAAAAGTGACGTCTTGGACGTAAACCTTCAGTATCTGGAGTCCGGCCTGCAGTGCTGTGGGCTGCTCTCTGCTCCCGCTCCCGACCGAGCCGCGCAGCTCTCTCCCTAACAGGCTCACAGGCAGGGGCCCGCGCCGACAGCGGCCCCTCTGTGACAGTGTGGGCCCTGCCGTTGTGCTGGGGAGGAGCCAGGTGGGAGAGAGCTCAGCAGACACCGCAGGTCAGGCTGGAGGCCCACGTGGAGGTGCAGCGAGGATGCGCGGGGTTGGCAGGGCCCAGCCCACAGGCCGCTGAGAGCACCAAGCCTCCAGCCTCTTCTCTTGTTTTCCTGCTGTCTGGGAACTGGTTAGCTCACACTTGCAGTGCAAGCCACGAGCCGGGGAGAGCGATGTCGGCCTGCACTGCCCACCCACTCCCACCCCTGCAGCCCGCGCCCCTGCCCTCAGGCGTCCCTCCCACCAGAGGCAAAGGCCCGCTCCCCCCACCTACCTGGCCCTCGTGGCCCTGACCCAGGCAGCCTCTTGCCCCCAGCTGCTCCGTATCAGTCATGACCTCTGGGACCCACTGACCACTAACAGTATCTCCATCTGTGGCCAAGGCCCCGAAGACCTGGGTTGCCCCGACCCTTCTGCAGCCTCGGCCGCTCAGGCCCAGTGTCCCAGCATCCACCTCTTCCTGCCTCTGGTGCTCCCTCGGCTTCCAACTCACCAGTGTCCCATTCCACGCTGTTCTACAACTGCTCTTCCACATGGCTGCTGATGACCCTTCTAGAATAATCCAGTCTCCTCACTGCCTCTGCTTGGCACCTTCTAACAGGCTTCTGCTGCCCACGGCCTCCGAGGCCTGAGTGATCTGACCACCGCCTGTCTTGCCGAAGCCCGTTCTCACCCCACGCCTGCCCTCTCTCGCTCAACTCCAGCCTCTGCTGGTCCCAGACACGTGCTCCCCCAGGCTGCGCCTTGGCCTGGACTGCCTCTCCCGTGCTCACTCTCATTTCTTCAGGGCATTTAGGCCTTGTGCAAATATCGTCTCCTTAGATATGTCTTGCTGGTGGTCTGCTTTTGTAGCTGGAATGTATGCGTCGTGAAGACGGGGCTCTGTCGCGTCCCTCACTGAATCTCTGGGCCTAGAGCAGTGTCTGGCTAGCAGGTGTTGAGTCGACCTTGGATGAATGGGTGTGTGGTCATGGGTGGATGTAAGGGCGGATGAAGTTTCCCTCACAGGCCAGGCTGTACTAGATTGGGAAGATACCAAGCCGGGTCAGGTGTGAGGGGAAACTGCAGGTCACACTCCACCTTCAGAATGGCCCAAGATATGGTCACAGACAGCATAAAGGCCACACAGCCCAGGGTGTCCTTAGACGAGACCAGTAAGAGCCCAAGCCCAGTGGCCAGGAGAGGCTTAGGCCATCTGACCACGCCAGTCCCTTGGCTCCAGGCTCATCCGGCCGATGTCTGTACTCGCGCCCTCACTGGGCAGCCATGCCCTGAGCAGTTTGTTTGCGAGCGGCGCATTGATAAAGCAACTGCGTCCGACTAGGAACACAATTTCACTTCTCTTCTCATGTGGGGCTCCCTCTGGGCTCTACCTGGCTCGCAGGCCTCAGACCGGAAGGCCTCCTGTGATTCGGTTTCTGGGGAGGGGGTGTCCTGAATGTTATCCCCAGCAGGCTGGGCTCCCGATGCCAGCCTCGGGCCGTGGGGGGCTCTGCCTCCTCCTCTGTAATAATCCCTTCCTCCTGAACCTTTAATTATAGCGTTGGGGTCCAGTTAGCGATAAGGCTGAGGACTGTTTGTTCAGAGGATTACTCCCCAGCCTGGGCAGACGAGGGCCTCTTCCTGGGTGCGAGGTCAGGGTGGGGGCGAGCCATGGACAGGCCCTGTTCCCCAGCACATCGGGCTTCAAAACAAGCCCCTGGCCAGCCCAGCCTTGGCGGAGTGAGGCCCCGGCAGAGTCAGGATGGAGGTGCCAATGGCGAGAGCGCGGGGAAGAGAAACTGCACAGGCCTCCCCTCCAGCCAAGAAGGCCACCCCAGAGACTGCCGCCCACCCACCGCACAGACCTGGCCTTCCCCACCTTCCCAAGCACGGCTGCCCTCCTCGCTCCCCCTCACGCAGCGTCCAGGCTCACACCTGTAGCAGCGAGCTTTGGGTCTCCCCGGTACTGTTTCTAGCCCCCAGTTTGAACTACTACACAGATCCCTGCCGCCCCACATGCAGGCTGCCCGAGGCAGGGAGCAAAGCACGGCCTCTCCCTCCATGGCCTGGGGTCCAGTCTCCTCCTCCACCCAGGCTGCCCTTACTAAAAACACCCTGTGACCCAGAGAAAAAGGAAAGGGGCCCAAGTGGAGGTGTAGGGTGGGAATGAGGGTCCTTGCAATGCCCGGGGAAACGGAGGTTTGCAGCGAGCTCAGTCTCCAGGGTTCAGAGCCAGCCCGGCCAGTCCTGCTTGCCCTGGACAGGGATATCAGCCGTGCTCTCGAGGGGCCTGGTGGACACCAGCGTTCCTGCCGCTAGAATTCCCACCTACTCCCTCATGCAGCCACACTAAGCCCACTCCTAGCCCGTCTGCCCCTGGAGGTGGGAGGGGACCCAGCCACCGGGGCACCCTCCCTCAGAAGCCGCTCTGTCCACTTCCCCTGTAGGATCACCTGGAAGGTCCCTGTGGACACTATGGTCACGTGGCGCCACCCTGTGTCCGGACTGGGAATGACAGAAGCTGCTGGAGGAAAAGCGGCGAAGACAAAAGCTCAGCTCTCAGCCCCGGATTTCAGCCCTCTGGGGGGTGACTTCTCACTTTCCCTCTTTCTCCATCTCTGGTGAGCACATGAGCTCTATAGCAAAAGCTAACATAAGCAAACCAGACGCTTCGTACTGTTTCACTCAAAACTAAATGTTTACTTCTCACCTAGGTTACAGGACTCAGCCTTTTCCCTCTACCTACAAGACACATTCCCACTGGGTTTTTCCTTTTTGGAGAGGTTTTTGCTATAGGGCACGTGCACTCGCCAGAGAGGCAGAGAGAAACAGAGAGACAGAAAGCGAGAAATCACCCCCCAGGGGGGATGGCCACGTCGCAATCCCTTCTCCATTCTCCTCTTGGGATCCTGGGCATGCATGCACACGTGCCCGGCGTGAGTTTAAGCCACCGGGTCCGGGACTCGAACTGCAGTCAACTACATGGGAGTCCAGGGACATAGCCATTACGCTAACTGCTGGTCCCACCTCTGGGTATTTCTCACACTGAGTAGAATATGGTGATACTTTAGGGCTCCTGGGAAGAGCTTGGAGTGTGGCCTCCTGACCCTGAGCTTCATCCCGGCTTTCCCCTGATGGCAGTCACGTCTCTGGTGGGAAGATTACCTGTCCGTGCCTGTGGCCCACTGTGCTCAGATATTTGGCCTAACCTTATTCTGAATGTTTCTGTGATGGTGTGTGTTTTTTGTTTCTTTGATGAGATTAACACTAAAATAGGTGAATTCTGGGTAATCAGATGACTCTCCTTAATGTGGATGGAACTCATCCAATAATCTGAAGGCCTTCATAGAGTGGAGACCGATCCCCCGAGCAAGAAGAAATCCTGTGTCCAGACTCCGGAGATCTCGAACAGCTGGCAAAGCCGCGCCGTAAGGGAGGAGCAGCTTTTCTGCCTCTCGCCTTAGGCTGTACAAGTCAGCTGTGAGGCCTTCTTTTCTCGGCAGTTCATATTAAATGTAACCCAGGCATGGCTGGACAGAGCAGCCAGAGGGAAAACAGGCGCGCCCTTGCTGCCTGGGGTTGCTGTGTAACAAAAGAGCACACACGCAGTCGTCTGAAATGGTACATTTACCCTCTCCATGCCTCTGAGGGTCAGGAGCCCAGGTACAGGTCAGCTGGGTCCTCTGCTCCCGTCTCACTGGACTGACCGCAAGGCGTCGGTCGGCCAGGCTGTGCATCTCATCTGAGGCTCGGGGTCCTCTTCCGAGCTCACGGCTTCTTGGTGGGGTCCTCACAGTTGTAGGACTGAATTCCTCATTTTCTGGCAGGCTGTTGGCCTGGAGGCTGCCCTCAGACCCTTGCCGCATAACCTCCTCCACGGGGAGCTTATGGCATGCTATCTGTTACTTCAAACAAGCGAGAGAATTTTGCCCGTGTCAACTCTCTGGCTTATTTATGTATTGCCAGAGGCCACATGCATGAGAGAGAGAGAGAAGTCCAGCAGGGCCTGGTCATACCACCATCTTTTTTTTTCCTTGGAGAGGTTTTCGCTATAGGGCGCGTGCGCTCGCCAGACAGACAGAGAGAGACAGAGAGACAGAAAGCGAGAAATCACCCCCCAGGAGGGATGGTTACGTCGCAATCCCTTCTCCTCCATTCTCCTCTTGGGATCTTGGGCACACATGCACACGTGCACAGCGTGAGGTTAAGCCACTGGATCCAGGACTTGAACCGCAGTCGACTACATGGGAGTCCAGCTACATAGCCATTACGCTAACTGCTGGTCCCCATACCATCATCTTTTTTCCCTCCACTTCCCCGTCTCAGGATCCTGGGCACATATGCCTGTGCTCAGCATGTTTTTCAGGCCGCTGAGGCTGCAATTCAAGCTGTGATCAGTCATGTGGGATCCCATTTTCCATGGGGCCGGCCTTCTCTGGCTTTAAAAAAAGAATTTATGTTTTAGAAAAGCTTGAGATTTACAGAAAAATTAAGAAAGTAATACAGTGTTTCCATGTAGCCTGCAATGTTTCCCTTTTTATTAATTTCTTACGTTGCCTGATGGTTCATTTTCTGTGTCAATTTGATGGGATCACGGAGTGGCAGGTATTTGGGCAAACATTCTCCTTCAAAGTATATATGTGACAGGGGTTTGGATGAGATTTACATTTAAAATCGGTTGAGTCAAGCAGATTTTCATCCCTAATATGCTATTGCTCCTAGCAGAGATCACTCATGTTTGCTAATTATAGTTTTTACCAAAGTAGGTCGTATCCTTTGCACAGGAAGAACCAGGAGGTAGAAGCTGTTATCACAGGCAAGTGTTCTAACAGAGCCGCAAAGCTCACTGGCACAGGGAGCATGCACTAGGTCTTCTTTTACCCCTTCTATCTTAAAACGTCAAAAATGAACACTTCTGTTAATATTGCCCTGCGGTATAGCTGTTCTGTAATGCATTAAAGTACGATGCTAAGAAGCAAAGAATACACACACACGCACGCACACATACACATTTTTTGTATTGGTAGCATTCTGTCCTACTTAGAAATTAGCCAAGTAGGGACCAGCAGATGGCCTAATGGTTATGTCACTGAACTCCTATGTAGTCCACTGTGGTTTGAGTCCCAGACCCCGTGGCTTAAAATTTATGCCAGATGCGTGTTTGTGCATGCCCAAAATCCCAAGAGAAGCCTGGAGAAGAAGGGATTGCAGCATGGCCATCCCCCCGGGGGGTGATTTCTCACTTTCTGTCTCTCTGGGGAGTGCACGCTCCATATAGCAAAAAACAAAACTCTAAAAACTAAATAAATAGAAATAGAAATTAGCTAAGTATCCAAAGTTTATAGACTAAGCAACTCAATTAATAATGGTCTAAGATCTTAAAATTAACCAAAAGATTGAGTAATTATGTTTAAATTGACACATTGCAGAATATGATTACTATTGATATAAATCATTTGTCAGGGTTATAATCCAGTATAAATACATAACTTTATATTTTTTATTATCTGAGACATATGTGAGTAATGTAAACTTTTTGAGTAAGTAAACCAGTGTAAGAAGTTCAGGAAGATTATATTAATCAGCCCCTTAATTTAAAAAAATAAAAATAAAAAAGTACATCTTCCTTTAAGGAAATAAAGTATGCATTTGTGTTACCCACCTATCACTAAACTCAAGGAAACACACCCAGCTATTTTTTTTTTTTTTTTTTTTGGAGAGATTTTCACTGTAGGGCGCGTGCGCTCGCCAGACAGACAGAGAGACATAGAGACAGAAAGCGAGAAATCACCCCCCAGGGGGGATGGTCACGCCGCAATCCCTTCTCCTCCATTCTCCTCTCGGGATCTTGGGCACGCACGCACACGCGCCCGGCGTGAGTTTTAAGCCACTAGGTCCGGGACACGAACCGCGGTCGACTACGTGGGAGTCCAGCAACATAGCCATTATGCTAACTGCTGGTTCCCACACCCAGCTATTTTGATATCGATGTATCACACAGGCCTGATGGTTCATTATGTGCTTAGCTTCTGATTCAGCAGTTTCAATGAGAAGCTCTTTTTTTCTTAAAAGCGTAGCACATTTAAAGCATCAGAAGTTCAGTTGCTTGTTTTCTGGGAGTTGCCGAAATATTAGATTTAAATAAGTTCTTACTAATGTGCATATATCAATTAAGACAGAATGCTGTTGTTGTTGTTTTAAGTTTTTGCTATAGAGTATGTGTGCTTGCCAGAAAGAGACAATGAGAGAGTGAGAAGCCACCCCCTCCCCCAGGAGGACGGCCATGACACAATCCCTTCTCCTGCATTCTCCTAGGACTTTAGGCATGACCGCACACGTGCCCAGCATGATTTTCAAGCCACCAATTCTGGGACTTGAACTGCACAGTTGGCCATGTGGGATCCAGCACCCCAACCACCATGCCACCTGCTGACCCCAGAGTTCTTTTATTTAAAAAACTTAACAGTTTAAGGGAACCAGCAGTTAGCACAATGGCTATGTCGCTGGATTCCCACGTAGTCGACTGCGGTTTGTGTCCCAGACCCGGTGGCTTAGAACTCATGCCGGGCACATGTGCGTGCATGCCCAAGATCCCGAGAGGAGAATGGAGGAGAAGGGATTGTGGCGTGGCCATCGCCCCTGGGGGGGGTGATTTCTCTATGTCTCCATGTCTCTCTCTGTCTGACTGGCAAGCGCATGTGCCCTATAGCGGAAAAAAAAAAAAACTTAACAGTTTAATGTATTTTTCTACCGTACATGTTAATACATACATGTAGACACAGATACCTACATCCCACTCACACACTGAGGCTGTGTCTCTTCTCAGGTACAGATTCAGAAAGCTTGTGGCTTATGCTTTATAACTCCAGTCACAGAACAGAGTAACGTAGAAGATTAAAACACACGAGTCCAGATCTGAAAGCTCTCCTTTCCTTCTCAGAGGATGAAAGACCTTTCCTGCACAGATGCTGAAACGACAACAAAATCTAAGAAGACGGTTCTGTTACTCCAGAGGGCCTACCTCCCTAGCTCCACCCGATAGAGGTGACTATGGTCAGTCCATAAACTCACCAATCACTGCCGCTCCTGTGGACAACGTTGAGAGGTGGTGTGCCAATCAGAACCAGAGCCCAACTTAGCCAAGGGCTAGAAGCAAATATAAAAACAAAAGCAGAAAAAGAGAGAAAGGGGCCAGCAGTTGGCATAATGGCTATGTCGCTGGACTCCCATGTAGCTGACCACGGTTCGAGTCTTGGACTTGGTGGCTTACACTCATTCCAGGCGCATGTGCGTGCGTGCCCAAGATTTTGAGAAGAGAATGGAGGAGAAGGGATTGAGGTGTGGCCATCCTCCCCGGGTGGTGATTTCTTACTTTCTGTCTCTCTGTCTCTCTCTGTCTTTCTACCCTATAGCAAAAACCTCTCAAAAAAAAAAAAATCAAGAAAGAAAGAAAGAAAAAGAAAGAAAGGAAAAAAGAAAGGAAGAAAAAGAGAGAAAAAGGAGAAAAGTAAAGGTAACAAAACAGACTTTTATTGTCTGTAACACTTTATCCCAGAAGTTAAGAAAAGGCATGCAGGCCTTATGGAGGGCTCTTCTTGGACAACACAGTTTAATTAGCTACAGAAGGTAAGTCACCTGGAAATCTCAATAGAACCTCCAAAAGTGTCAAATGTAATTTCCAAAAATCTATAAACCAAGTCTCTCATGCAAACATAAAGTAAGCATGTGTTAAAGATTTATTGGGACCAGCAGGTGGTGTGGTGGTTAAGGGCGCTGAACTCCCACATGGCCAATCTAGTCCTGAACCTCGCAGCTTGCTTTCTCACTTTCCCTCTCTCCCTCTCTCTCTCTCTCTCTCTCTCTCTCTCTCTCTCCCTCACTATGTACCTTTCTAGTCAAATTAAAAATAAACAAAATAATTTTTTGAGACTGTTTTGTTTTGTTTTTGCTATCGGGTATGTGCACTTGCCAGAAAGACAGAGAGAGACAGAGAGGAAGAAAGTGAGAAATCACCCCCCAGGGGGGATGGCCACACTGCAATCCCTTCTCCCCCACTCTCCTCTCAGGATCTTGGGTACACACGCACATGCGCCTGGCGTGAGTTTAAGCCACCGGGTCCGGGACTTGAACCGTTGTCAACGATATGGGAGTCTGGCGACACAGCCATTATGCTAACTGCGGGTACCAAGGATGATATCCTTTTTATTATTATTATTTATAAATTCAATTGCTATACATCATTTAAATTTTAAAGAGATTTTACCCAACATGACACATATCTCAGCCCAGATGAGAATACTATACACATCCTCATCAACAGATAACAAACCATATCTGTGTCCCACAAATATCTTCTCTCTCCATTTTTCCCCCTAATTTCCTTTCCTGCACTCTTCCCCTCCCACTCTCTCCTTCCACTTTGTCTCTAGTGTCCACAACAATTTTAATGCTTTTATGTCCTCCAGTAATTCAGTCTCTACAGCAGAGTGTGGACAGTCAGTATATGTTAAGTGGGAACATATAATGCCTCTCTTTCATAGTCTGGCTTGCTTCACATAGCAGTAAACCTTCCATATTCAGCCACTTTCTATCAAATGCCAGGGTCTTGTTTTTTTATGACTGAGTAGTATTCCATAGTATATATATGCCACACTTTTTAAAATCCATTCATCTATTTGTGGACATTTGGGTTGGTTCCATGTCTTAGCAATCATGTATAATGCCACAATAAACATAGATGTGCAAGTGTTTTTTCGACTGAGTGCATTCCTACTTTTTGGGTAGATACCCAGGAGTGGAATTGCTAATCATACGGTAGTTCTATTTGTAGGTCTTTGAGGAGCCCACAGCTTGTTATTCACAGTGATTGTCCTAATTTATATTCCCACTAATAGTGTAGAAGAGTTCCTTTTTCACTGCAGCCTTAGCAGCATTTATCATTCTTTATTTTTTTCATCCT
>NW_006203472.1:1438945-1447496 GCF_000334495.1 Tupaia belangeri chinensis | reverse complement strand
GATACCCAGTTTTTCCAGCACCATTTGCTAAAGAGGTTTTCCTTTTCCTACTGGATTAACTGGTACCCTTTGCCAAAGATCAGTTGGCTCTATGTTTGGGGGTTTATTTCTGGGGTCTCTACTCTGTTCCATTGGTCCTCATGTCTGTTATTGTGCCAATACCATGCTGTATTGATTATCACAGCTTTGTAATATACATTTGGAGGTCGGAAAGTGAGATACCACCCCACTCTTCTTGCACAGGATGGCTTTGGCAATACAGGGTCTTTTATGATTCCATACAAATTCTTTGATTGTCTCATGCTGTGAAGAATGTCTCTTTTAATGTTATCAGGGTTGCACTAAACATGTAGATTAATTTGGGTAGGATTGCCATTTTGATTATATTAATTCTGCCAATCCAGGAACATGGGATGTCCTTCCACTTTTTTGTGTCCTTTTTGACTTCCTTTTTAAGGTTTTCATATTTTCCTTATAGAAGACTTTGACATCCTTGGTTAGTTTTATTCCTAGGTATCTTATACTTCTTGTGGCTATGGTAAACAGGATTACTTTCTTCAGTTTTGTCTCTGTCTACTTGTTGTGTACAGAAATGCCATAGATTTTTGTAAGTAACTTTTGTATCCTGACACTTTACTGTATGCCTTTATTACTTCAAGAAGTTTTCTCGTGGATACTATTAGGTCTTCTATGTATATGTCATCTGCAAATAGAGATAATTTCAGCTCTTCTTTCCCTGTTGGAATGCCTTTTATTTCCTTCTCTTGTCTGATCGCATTGGCTAGAACTTCCAGTACTATATTGAATAGAAGCAGAGAAAGTGGGCAGCCTTGTCTTGTACCAGTTTTTAGTGGAAAGGCTTTCAGCTTTTCTCCATTCGGCATAATGTTAGCTATAGGTTTTTAATAGATGGTCTTTATTATGCTGAGAAACAATCCTTCAATGGTAATTTTCTTGAGAGTCTTAATCATAAAGGAATGTTGTATTTTGTCAAATGCTTTTTCCACATAAATTGAGGTGATAATGTGGGTTTTATCTTTCTTTCTGTTAATATGGTGTATTACATTTATGTTTTTGCATATGTTGAACCATCCTTGCATCCCTGGAATAAAGCCTACTAGTCATGATAAATAAACTTTTTTATATGCTGTTGAATATGATTAGCAAGTATCTTGTTGAGAATTTTTGCATCTATGTTAATCAAAGATATAGGTCTGTAGTTTTCCATTTTTGTTGTATCTTTATCCATTTTGGGAATGAGGAGGCTCCATAGAATGAATTTGAAGGATTCCTTCCTTTTAGATCTCTAGAAACAATATGAGTAGAATGGGGGTTACCACTTCTTTAAAGGTTTTGTAAAATTCAGCAGTGAAGCCATCAGGACCTGAACTTTTCTTTGTTGGGAGGTTATTTATTTCTGATTCAATCTCAATGTTTGTTATATGGGTTTATTCAGGTTTTCTATGTCCTCCTATGTCAATCTTTGTAGATTATATGTGTCCAGGAATTTGTCCATGTCATCCAGGTTTTCTTCTTTGTTGGTATATAGTCGCTCATAGTATCCTCTAATGATGTTTTGTATTTTTGTATTTTTATTATGTTTGTTGTAATGTTGCCTGATTCATTGCTAACTTGAAGTATCTTGTTCTTTTCTCTCTTCTTCTTAATTAGTCTAGCTAATGGTGTGTCAATCTTGCTTATCTTTTCAAAGAACCAGCTTTTTCTTTCATTTATTTTCTGTATGGTTCCTTATTTTCTATTTCATTTATTTCTGCTCGAATCTTTTTATTTCCTTTCTCCTGGAGTTTTTTGGATTTATCTGTTGTTGTTTTTATCTTTTATCTCCTGAGACATGATGTTAGGCTGTCCTTTTCCCACCTTTCCATCTTTTTCTTGTGTGCACTAATTGCTATGAACTCTCCTCTTATGACTGCTTTTGCTGTGTCCCATAAATTATGGAAACTTGTGTACTCATTATCATTTGTTTCCATGAATCTTTTGATTTCAGTCTTGATCTCTTCAGTAATCATGAAATCATTCAGAAGTAGGTTATTTAGTTTCCATGTATTTGTGTATTTTCAGGGGATTTTCCTGAGATTAATATCAAGTTTAATTCCATAACAGTTGGAGAAGATCCTGAATATAGTTTCTATGTCTTTGAATCTATAAATGCTGGCTTTGTGCCCTATCATGTGGACAGGCTTTGAGAAAGTACCATGTGGGGCTGAGAAATATTTTGTGTTTTTTGGGTGGAAATTCTATAGATGTCTAACAAGTCCATCTGATTTATGGTGTCGTTTAGGTCCAGAATCTCCTTGCTTATTTGTTGTCTCATTGACCTGTCTAAAGGACAGGAGTGTTGAGATCTCCAATAATTATTATGTTACAGTCCATCTCTCTTTTTAGATCTAGCAGTCTTTCCTTTATATATTTGGGTGCTTCTGAGATCAGTGTGTGTAGATATTTATAAACATCATATCTTCTTGGTGAATTAGTCCTTTTACTACTATATAATGCCCTTCTTTGTCTCTTCTTATCATTTTTTTGTCTTAAACCTATTTTGCCCGAAATCAGTATAGTGACTCTTTTTTGGTTTCCATTTTCATGAAATACCTTTTTCCAGCCCTTCACTTTTAGTCTATAAATGTCTTTATTCATGAGATGGGTTTCTTGTAGGTAGCAGATGGAGGGTTTCTGATTTTTAATCCATTCTGCCAGTCTGTGTCTCTTGATCAGAGAATTTATTCCATTTACATTCAACGCTATTATCAGTATTTCCAGACTTGTCCCTACCATTAAGTTGGCCATATACTCAGTTGTTATTATTCTCTAATTTTTGTCTGTCTATCTTTAGTTTTCTTGGTATAGTACTCCTTTCAGAATTTCTTGAAGAGTTGGTCTAGAGTTGGTAAATTTTTTCAGGCTTTGTTTATCCAAGAGCGTTTTTCATTTCTTTTACCATATGAAGGATAATCTTTCTGGGTAAGGTATTCTTGGTTGAAATTGTTTTTCATTTAACAATTTGAATATATTTCCCCATTCTTTCTTTGCTTGCATCATATCTGATGAGAGGTCCTGTATTAGCCTTCTGGAATAGCCTTTGTAAGTGATTTGTCATTTCTCTCTTGCCAACCTTAGTATCTTGTCTTTGTGATTTTGGACAATCTAGCTATAATGTGCCGTGGAGAGGATCTTCTTAGATTGAGTCTACTTGAGGTTCTTTGTCTTTCTTGGGTCTAGATGCCTCTCTAGACTTTGAAAGTTTTCTTCAAGAATTTCATGAAATAGATTATCAATGCCCTTATTAGTTTCTTCACCTTCTGGTATACCAGTTATTTGGATGTTTGGGCATCTCATGGTATCTAATATTTCTCATATAGTATCCTCAGTTTTCTTGGCTGTTTTCTCGGTATTTTTTATAATTTTTCCTAGGTCATTGGTTTTGTCTTCTACTTCCAAGATTTGATCTTCTGCATTGTCTAGCCTGTTTTTAATGCTTTCAAGGGAGGTTTTGATTTCCTGTATTACAGCCTTCATAGCTAACAGTTCTGATTTTTTTTTTTTTTTTGCTATAGGGCGCGTGCGCTCGCCAGACAGAGAGAGACAGAGAGACAGAAAGCAGGAAATCACCCCCCAGAGGGGATGGCCACGCTGCAATCCCTTCTCCTCCATTCTCCTCTTGAGATCTTAGGCACACACGCACACGCGCCCGGCATAAGTTTAAGCTACCGGGTCCGGGACTTGAACCGTGGTCGACTATGTGGGAGTGCAGCAACATAGCCATTACGCTAACTGCTGGTCCCTGATATTTTTTAATGGTGTCCAACTCTTCTTTCATATTGTGGAAAGACTTCTTCATCTCTTGGAGCTCAATGTCTTGCATCTCATAGAATTTCACTACTATGAATGCTCTAAATTCTTTTTCTGACATTTCAGTAATATCCTCTAATATTTCCCTGAATGGGGATGAATTAGAGTGGTCCATTGTGGGTGGCTGATTCTCTCATCCTTGAGGTTCTTTTCCTATTTTTGGTCATTGGTAATGTATTCACTTTTGGTTAATTTGCTGGAGAAGGATTCTGTAAGTGTGAGCATGTGTGTTTCCCTAACTGTGTAATAATTCAGTGCTATTTTCTCCCCTCCACTGTGTCCTGCAGTGTGGGGATCACAAGAGGAGTGTTAAAATTGGATTTATGAAGGAGAGTTTCCCTCTTTTTACAACCAGTACAGTGAGGTACAAAGAATTTTCTGGAACTCCCAGTGTTCAGATGTGTAGTTATGTACCTAGGCTTCTCTAGGCAGTGGGTAAGGGTGCAGTAATAAAATAGGAAAGTAAGGAAAAAGAAAAGAGAGTAGAAAACAGCAACAGGAAGAAGAAACTATACAAGGAGGAAGAAAAAGAAAGCAGACATGGGAAGAAAAAGTAAAGAAATAGGAAGACAAAGAAGGAAAGGACTAGGACAAAAAAATACATCACAGAAAACAAAAAAGGGTTAAAAACTGAAAACTGCAAGGTGCACAACCACGCGGATGTGCAGGACTGCAATGGACCGGCCTGATGGATCCTGACCTGGGTGAAAGGAAGAGAAAGAAATTAGCAAGTTAAAAGCACAAGGAAGGGGACAGAAAAGCTGCATTATTATTTTTTTTTTTCTTGAAGAAGAGAAAAATAAGTTGGAGGGACAGAAAAGAGCAAGAGGGAAATGCAGTTCTTTTCCTACCTGGCTAGCCCTGGGTTCTGTGGCGGGGGTGGAGTGGGGTACTGATCTAGCTGGGGGAGCTTCACCGCTGAGAGCTGGACCCAGAAGGTGCAGGACAGCAGACATGGACCTGTCTGATGGATCCCGACCTGGCTACCATGGGTTCTGGGGAGGGGGTGTTACTGGCCTAGCTGGGGGAGCTTACCACTGTGAAGCTGGACCCAGAAGGTGCAGGACAGCAGACGATAAGGATGGTATTCTAATCTCAGTTTAAATATTTATTGGCGCATCTCCTGCTCAGAACATTCAGTTGACCGTTTTGGCTTCTTTTTCTTTCTTTCTTTTTTTAATCCAATTGGCATGGAAAATTTTTTTTAAAAAAGGAAAATTTTGTATGACAGAAAACAATATTCCCAGTAAAATTCCCCCCTTTTTTTTTTAGTTTAATGTATTTTAATAGCAAACTTACAGGAACAGCACAGAAGGCAGACAACATTAAAAACATGTACTTGCATGTAGGACAACTCAGAAAAGTATAGTGAGTGAATGGAGTCTACTGTATAATAAAAATGCTGCAAACTTAGTTGCCGTCAATAAGAAATTTACTTGCTTTTAAAAAATCCAAATGCTGGCATTGTCCAGAAAATTTTAACAGATTTATTTACAATCGTTATCAAGTTGAACTGCTGAAACTTGTTCACCGAAACATTTTGACTTGCATTAATGCTTTACATCCCCGCATTTATATTAAAAATCCACACACAAATGAAAATGAAAAAACTGTCAATACGCGATTTCTGCCCCCTATTTTCCATTCGCAATCATATACTTAGGTACCTTTTGACCCCATGGGGGGTGGAAAATCTATCTTTCAGAACTACCAATAACAGGAAGAAGAGAAAAAAAAATGTTTTTTTCTTTTTTTGAGAATGAAATGTTTCCCATCATAGTGGACTCTTAAGCACGTTCTCCACGTATGCGGCGTGCTAGCTGGATGTCTTTTGGCATAATTGTTACAAGTTTGGCATGGATAGCACACAGGTTGGTATCTTCAAAAAGGCCAACCAAGTAGGCCTCAGTTGGCTCCTGCAAAGCACCAATAGCTGCGCTCTGGAAGCGCAGATCTGTTTTGAAATCCTGAGCAATTTCTCGCAGCAGACGCTGGAAAGGAAGTTTGTGAATCGGAAGTTCAGTGGACTTCTGGTAACGTCTCATTTCAGAGTGCCACAGTACCGGCCCTGTAACGATGAGGTTTCTTCACCCCTCCAGTAGAGGGCGCACTCTTGCGAGCAGCTTTTGTAGCCAGTTGCTTCCTGGGTACTTTACCACCGGGGGACTTGCAGGCTGTCTGCTTTGTAGTGAAAGGTTTTTGCCGGCAACTCGCTGAACCTTCTTGTCCAGGGAGTGTTACGGCAACGGCGACCCCAATCAACCACAAAAGTCGGTCCTTGATGTAAAATACAAGAGGCTTTATTGTTAGCGTGCTCGAACTCCACTCTCAGTCATGCAAGACATGAGAACGAGTGAAGTCCTGAAAATAGGAGTATTCAGGTTATATAGACATGAGTCCATGGGGTGAGGGGAGGAAGCAAGATAAGGGGTTTCAAGGGTAATCTTATGTCGACCATTTGGTCAGGCTTTCGGGACTAGCAGAAGGGAGGAATTTTACAATACAAGGGTCCAGGCTTCCAGCAAAGTGCGAAACTAGCTTGCCAGACTAGCTTGCAAATGGCTCCGGGCTCCCTGCAAGGTGTTATGCTAACTTGCAAATGGCTCTGGGCTTTCTGCAAGGTGTTAACAAATTACCCCGGGTTTCCACAACTACAGAAGCAAAAGAGGCAAAGGTTAGACTTTATTTTATTCTTACATTCCCCCATTTTGCATTTTTGGTGAGGAGTTTTAATCATAAAACTTATGTACTCATAAGAGTATCGGGAGAAGTTTTTGACTGTTGTAAGGTTTGATATTGTTGTCGGAGTACAAGTACCTGGACTGCGCTTATTCGTTCTCGGATGAAAGCTACTAAGCAGTTTAGAATGCAGGGCCCTAAGGTTAGGATGAGGAGGAGTATAATTAGGGGACCGAGCAAGGTAGAGACAAGGGTGGTGAGCCAGGGGGAGCGGTTAAACCAACTTTCGAACCAGCCCTGTTGGGTTTCTCAGTCTCGACGACGTCGGCTGTCCAGTCTCTCTCGAAGCTTAGCCATGGAATCTAGTACAACACCAGAATGATCGGTATAGAAGCAACATTGTTCATTTAGGGCAGCACACAGTTCCCCCTCTTTTAAGAATAGAAGATTAAGTCCCCGTCAGTTTTGCAAGACGACTTCGGACAGGGACGTTAGGGATTTTTGGAGTTTAGTTATAGAATTTTCTATGGCCTGGAGATCTTCATCTATGGCCACCTGGAGGCTGTCTAGGTATTGAGGAGTTTGAATGAGTGCCGCTGCCCCGGTCCCGATGCCCGCGGTGACTCTAAGACCTAGTAACACTGCTCGAGTTAGAGACTGGTTCTCTCTTTTGTCTGATATGTGTATGGCTAAATTGGTTTTCAAAAGTATCAGAGTCATAATATAGGACTCGAGGGAGGACCTGTACAAGTACACAGTAATCAGAGTTAGGGTTAAACACTGAAGAGGAGACGCAGGGTGTCAGACCAGTGTTACATGCCCACCAAATGCCAGGAGGGGGAACAAGGTAAGTATCAGCGAGATAAATGGTTGAGATAGTTTTATGGCATAAATGTTGGCGGTTAGAGGGCACTTTGCCAAGGCAGGTGCCCTGTCCGGAGACCACTGCGAGGGTAAGCGTGGAGTTTTACCCGCAGGAGTGGGAGGAGGGGGAAACGGTATAGTTTTCTGAGAAGGCTATGCTATGCCTTCATAGTAAGGAGGGCTCGAGGCTAAACATAGCCAACAGGACTTAGTAAGGCCGGGACTAGAGGAGTTGAGGGCAGAGAAGGCTCCCTGTACTAGATTGAAAAGCCTTTGGCCAGTGCTTGGTGAGTTTCAGGCCTCTTGAGGGGGCTGGGGGGTATTGGTCAGGCGAGGCCAGGTTGGGAGTGGGCGCGGTGTTTGTGGGACTCCTTGTTCAACCAGGACAACGTTAGAGCCTATTGGTTTGGCCGGCAGGGGTTGGATCCGCAATTTAATGGTAAAGGCGAATCCCGGGTCATCACCTTTTATATATAGGCGAAACCCCCATATTCTGCCCTTTGTCCAGTCCCGGAGGGCCCTTCCGGGGGGTAAATGATATTTTTAAGGGGTTACACCAGTGGGACTTACAAAGACTGCTGGGGGTCTGATTAAATGAGACAGTGATGGCATCCCAAGAGGATGAAGGTTTCCAGTAAACATTTTTTGTAGTTTCGCATCTCCAAGCTTTGCAGAAGAACTGCTGTAGGCCCCCACATTCTCTAACCCTAGCCCGTGACCTCCCAGGAATTACTAAGAAAGAATGGGTCACTTGTCTTTTTTTTAGGTCTACAGTCCTTTCAGTGGCCCACGAGTATTGCTGATGTCCTGTGGCCCCTATGACCCAGGATTTTTTTTTAGATAGTGACCCCGATGGCGCAAGTAGTACTGAGTGCTGGGTTCTTGTGTTGACTAGAAAATCAATTGGTTTTTCCTCTACCTTCAGAGTTACCCTAGGCTCGGGGAGGGGCTCCGAGCCCTGTCCCCCTAGTCTGAGTCTCTTTGTAGGGCAAGCACTTTAGCCGGTAGGCTCGGTTGGGCCTTTTGTTTTGTTGCCCTTTTGGGGCAACCCTTTGCCCAGTGTCCTCTTTCTTTACAATAGGCACATTGGTCTTTTTTTAGCGGGGTACGGTCAGGTTTACGTCTTGGCTCTCTTTCC
>NW_006203472.1:1413651-1438909 GCF_000334495.1 Tupaia belangeri chinensis | reverse complement strand
ACAGTGGCCAGGATCCGAGCTAGGTTTTTTTACTTGTCTCTTTTCTCTTTTATTCTCCCTCTCTTCCCTTTTTTTTTTTCCTTTTTTTGTTCTTTTTTTCTTTTGTCTCTCTTTTATGATATATTTTTTCTGCCTCTCTAAGTCTTGTAATGAGAAATCTTGCAATCTCTCAAGTCTTTGAAGTTTTTTAATATCAGGTGTTGACTGACCAATAAAAGCCATAGCCACTGAAGCCCTTTGCCCCTCAGAGGCAGGGTCAAACGGGGTGAACCGTCTAAACGCTTCCATGAGACGCTCAAGGAACACCGAAGGGGGCTCAGTGGCTCCCTGCATAATTTTCCTTACCTTCGCCAAATTGGTGGGTTGTCTTGCAGCCCCACGGAGGCCAGCCACTAGAGCCTGGCGATAGACTGTCAGCCGCTCTCTACCTTCTGCCGTATTGAAGTCCCAGTCTGGTCGAGCGAGCGGGAAAGCAGCCTCTATGAGGTTAGGGAGCTGAGTGGGACGTCCGTCAGTCCCTGGAATATTTCTTCTGGCTTTTAATAGAATCTTTTCTCTTTCCTCCGTAGTGAAGAGTCTGCAGAAGTTGTTGGCAGTCATCTCATGTTGGCTGATGAGAGAACATGAAGGACTCCACCAGGCCGGTCAGGCGCTGGGGGTCCTCGGAGAAAGGAGGGTGGTTAGTTTTTCAGTTATAAAGATCAGAGGAGGAAAAGGGCCAATATTGGAGTGGCTGCAAAGGGGGGGCAGCCCTTCTTCAGTAACTGGCGGCGGGGGCCTGTACGCTCGTAGGGGTAAGGCAACAGTGGTGTCGGGGAACTGGCGAGCCTGTCAGCGATGACTCCTAGTGCCTTGGGCCGGCCCTGGGAGAACGCCTTCAGAGGGTGCAGAAGGAGTGGGGACTGATTCAGGCAGAGCATCAGATCCCTGCGCTCCCTCCCGGTTGGAGGGGGAGGGTGAGAGTGAGAGGGGTACAGGGGAGGGGGAGGTAGGTCTAGGAGGAGGAGATCTTGAGTCTCTGGGTAGGTCCGTTTGGAACAGCTAGATTGATTTGCTCCTTCCGGAGAGTCAGAATCAGGGGGCTGGGCAACCAAAACCTGAGAGGGGGTCGGGTGAACAGGGTTATGCCTGGGGATCCAGGGCCGGACCCAGGTGGGAGGAGTTTGTATCAGGTCTTGCCCGAGGATGATGTACGGCTGTTGATCTGGATGACTTCCTGGTCCTTTCTGAAAAACAATGTCTTTCACGGCAAGAACGGTTTTGAGGTTAAATGTGCCCTCAGGTGGCCATCCGACATTGAAAATGGGCCACTCGGTTGCACAGAACGTCTGCCAGAGACCCTTCCTTATCTCTACAGATAGGTCGCGACCTCTTCCCTTCACTTCAGTCCAACGTCCAACAGTCAGAGTTAGAGGAGTCACTACTGTCTGTCCCATCGTCAATGAACAGGTTAAAAACACAGACAAGAGAACAAAGAACAAGACAAGAGAAACAAAAAGCAACTTACCGACCTAGGTCTTTCACAATCTCAGAACAGATTCAGACGGGCGTTGCCTGCGAAGGCCTCTGTGCCCTTACGGCAGGAGACTATCAGGTGTCCCTGATCCTCCCTCGCCCTTGGGCGTCCCCCAGGGCCACAGCCTGTGGTCCTCCGGGCACGTCTGCCGACCACAGTCCGGCTATTTTACAATAGACCGAACAGCTGCAATACCTGATACAGACTTTTACAAGAAGACAGATAAAAGGATAGTAGACAGACAAAGGCTTGCCTCCAAGGCCGACATTGTAGAAGTGGGGTGGCCGTAAGTTTCCCGGCCAACACACCAAATGATTTTGCCACCTACTGTACAATTTTTCTATTCTATTGAAAGGTTTTTGCCGGCAACTCGCTGAACCTTCTTGTCCAGGGAGTGTTACGGCAACGGCGACCCCAATCAACCACAAAAGTCGGTCCTTGATGTAAAATACAAGAGGCTTTATTGTTAGCGCGCTCGGACTCCACTCTCAGTCATGCAAGACATGAGAACGAGTGAAGTCCTGAACATAAAAATATTCAGGTTATATAGACATGAGTCCGTGGAGTGAGGGGAAAAAGAGAAGGGGTTTCAAGGGTAATCTTAGGACGACCAACCATTTGGTCAAGCTTTCTGGGACTAACAAAAAAAAAATTTTTACAATACAAGGGTCCAGGCTTCCAGCAAAGTACTAAACTAGCTTGCCAGACTAGCTTGCAAATGGCTCCTGGCTCCCTGCAAGGGATTAACAAATTACCCCAGGTTTCCACAACTACAAAAGCGAAAAAGGCAAAGGTTAAACTTTATTTTATTCTTACAGTAGGAGCCACGGTAAAGAGACCTCCTCACTTATCCCCTTCTTTGGCACAAGATCGGCGAGCTAGAGGCGGCGCTGGCGTTGGAGAGCTACAGTGGCGCTGCGGCGGCTGCGAACACAATTGAAAGATGGCTCTGTCCTTCCTTCTTATGATGCCTTTTTTTGGAGAGAGACATTTGCTATTGGGTATGTGCACTCACCAGAGAGAAAGTAAGAAATCACACACACACACACACACCCCACGGCAGGGGATGACCATGCCACAATCCCTTCTCTTCCATTCTCCTTTTGGGATCTTGAGCATGCACATAGGTGCACCCAACGTGTTTTAAGACACCAGGATCAAATCACGATCAACTATGTGGGAGTCCAGCAACATAACCATTTCGCCATCTGCTGGTCCCCCTATGAAGCCTTTTGATTCCTGTCCATTGGTCCTTCTACTGTACTGTAACCATTTCTACCTAGATGTAATCCTTGTCTTCTAGAAGCTTCTAAAAAGTTTGTAAACATGAAGGAACATGAGACCCAGGACAGAGGCCCACTAATCACTGTGGTTGACATGGTCCTAGCCATTCCTGGAACAGGCAGGACAGAACGGACCCCACGGCCCAAAGCTCTCATAAACAGTGCTTGAGGGAAATAGACACATACTATTTCATCCGTGATATGTTTGGGAAGATTCAAGGTAAGTGCAACACCAACAGCCCCAAAGTCATTTTTATTTTGTTACTGGAATCTTGGAAAGATAATAAAGAATTGAATGAGCAGAGATTTCTTTTCCACTCGTAGTAGTTGGCTTTTTCCCAAGGATAATTGGATTATAAAATATTTCCTGTATATCTATGTTACCTACCTCTCATTCTTACTATAAAGTCTCTAGGCATAACTTGGGATAAATTAATCCGTACACCCTTTTCCCTAAAGTGAAATAATTTTGTCTATTGGTTTTCAAGGCAATATAAGAAAAACATTGCTTGAACCTTGAATAGCCATGAGAATGCAAGAGGAAAGAGAAAACTGACATTTTTGCAAAATCTTAATAAAAGAGGAGACCGTCTTCTAAACAAATAGCTTAATTCTAGGAAAAGTGTGAATCCAGAGACCATTCAAGTGAGCCGCCTTGCCAGACGCCAGGCTGCCTGTGACCACAGGGCCTGAGGGCTGGGAACCGTGGCTCAAGCCCTCCCCCACTCACCTCTGGACTCTCAGGATTTCTGTGTTTTGCATGGCGTGTATCCTCGCTGGCCGAGGACCCCAGTGGTGGTGGCAGTCCCAACGACTTGCTGTCACTTCCGCTGTGGCGGGTGGCAGAGGGCATCATGAGTGCGGTCACTGCAGACCCCGAGTGGGCATGGAAGGCGAGCCTAGCGTGCGTTTCAGACAGTGTCACCGCTCGTGAGCATAAGCCCTGTTGCCCTGTCCCTCTGTGCCAAAGGCTGTTCCTGGAGAGGCGGGGCCAGGTGGGGTCTCAGCCGTGGCCCCAGGAATTGTTTTCAATCCCCATAGCAATCCCAATATCTGTGCATTCAGTTTTCAGCTCTGGGCTTGAGGTTTCTTACTGAAGCAGCCCAGCAATCTTCGCACAGCTTCTAAAGCAATGAGGTTCAATTTCTGCTTGTTGTTTCCAATTATAACCATTTTCATGTCTATGACATCTTGTAAAATTTTGGGGGATCAGGGCCAGAACCATGTCAACACATTGGCAACTGCTAGCTGTTCCTTCCACCCTCAGAGCAAAATCATTCCAAGGTATCTCCCACTAACTTCCACTCTGAGTCCTGGCTGTTTCTGAGAGCAATATAGTGAAAGGGAAAAGATGTCTTCGTTTTTAATGAGAGGAAGCTCATGAGGATTGGGGTCTCCCATAGCACACCATCTTGAGCTTTGCCATTTCACTGCCTATAATGCTATTTTAAAGCCTATTTTACCTTATAACTACTCTGAAGAGTATTTGCTTATTATTCATTTAGAAATATGACTTATGTATTACTATATTTTCATTTCATAAAGTACCACTCTTCAAGGTTAAGAAAGAGAATCTATTTAAGAGAGAATATGCAGCACAAACTCATTTTAAAGGGATTGGCATTAGTTAAAATTCTGTTGTACCAAATCTTGGACTATGAACTGTCCAGTTTACATGTGGAAGAACTTGTGAATACCCAGCAAAAACACAGACCTGACCCTCCATGCCGTTCTCCCTTACACCAACCAACGGTACCTGAATTCTTCTGCTTTAGCTGCTGCACCTGCTTCAGAAGACACTGGGTCCAAAATCAGATGGACATTTCTACAGCCACCGAGGTGATACCAACACGCCGGGGTTTCTGTTAGCTACAAAGTCACAGGAGTCTCAGGTGCCCGTGTTCAAAGGAAATGCCACAGTTCCTCAGGCAACTGCTCAAAACGAAGATGACAGCTTTATCCAAGTGCATGGTAATGATGTAAAGCTCATTACTCTAGATCTTGCAGCAAAGTCTGTTCTACCCATTTTGACTCTGGGGGTTTTGGCCACAGTAGTGAGGACTTGGCAGGTTCTGTGTGGCCTCCTCCCGGGACAGGGCACTGCCCTTTCCACCCAGGAAACTGCCGGGTGCCGCTCCCATGTCCTTCCTCCACATGAGTGGGAATCCTGAGATTTGTCATAACAGCTCTTTCTTGTGAAATCCGGTTGCTCATGGTGGGGCTTCCTTCATGCACCTTTTGGGTTTATCTTTATTTTTTGTTCTCTTCCATAGTTTGTCCTCTTCTATATTTTGTTCTGAGTTCTTACAAGACCATTATAAGATCATATTCTAGAATCCAGAACAATTGCGCAGTGGAAATGCAGTGCTCGGCAATGCGGGAAGCCATATAGAAGATGGGAGTTCTATTTCTGAGTCAGCTTGTACATGCAGGGTTCAGGCGCCCTGTAACCCTGACAGGCTGGGAAAACGGAGAGGGTCATAGCCTGAAACCCTGTTTAGCACACTTGTCTTTTTTGCTGTCTGTCTTTCTCTGTCATGAAAGAAAGATACTGAGAGAATGAGGTTTCTATTTTTTCTTCATATCCTTGTTATTTCCTTTTAAATTGCCAGAGGGAGCATGAACGTATGAGAAAGAGAGAAAGATAAAGAATCCCCTAGTGGGGATCACACTGCAGTCCCTTCTCCTCCATTTTTACATTCTGTGAGGATTTGGGGCACATACACAGCATGCTGTTCGAGCCTGGGATTTGAACCTAAGTCAGCCACATGGGATCTGGCTCCCTAAACCCCTTGACTATGAAGCTGGCCCATATCTCTTTCCTAAGAGTTGTATTTTTAAGGTGGTGTCTGGAGAGGAGCCTCATATGAAAGCAGGGCACCGGGACCAGCAGTTAGCATAATGGCTATGTCGCTGGACACCCACGTAGTCGACCATGGTTCAAGTCCCGGACCTGGTGGCTTAAACTCACGCCAGGCACGTGTGCGTGCGTGCCCAAGATCCTGAGAGGAGAATGGAGGAGAAGGGATTGCGGCGTGGCCATCCCCCCTGGGGGGTGATTTCTCATTTTCTATCTCTCTGTCTCTCTCTCTCTCTGGCAAGCGCACGCACCCTATAGCAAAAAAAAAAAAAAAAAAAAAAAAAAAACCCCCCCCAAAAAAAAAAAAAAAGAAAGCAGGCACCAATTCCACCAGCTCCTCAATAGGAAAGGATGAGTTGGGACCAGCAGTTAGCACAATGGCTATGTCACTGGACTCCCATGTAGTCAACCGCAGTTCGCGTCTCGGACCCAGTGGCTTAAACTCATGCCAGGCGCGTGTGCATGCATGCCCAAGATCCTGAGAGGAGAATGGAGGAGAAGGGATTGCTGTGTGACCATCCCTCCTGGGGGGTGATTTCTCGCTTTCTGTCTCTCTGTCTCTCTCTGTCTTTCTGGTGAGTGCACACGCCCTATAGCAAAAACCTCTAAAAAAAAAAAAAGAGAGAGAGAGAGGGTGAGGATGGCATTTCTTTTTTTTTTTAATTTTTAAATGACTTTTTAAAATAATATATATTTTTATTAATTTATTTATTTTACATACTTTCACTGAACATCACCACAGCATACAAAATGTGATTTTTCCAGCCAGAATACACTGTAAAGTGGCTTAATCATACATGTTATCATCAACAAATAATTTTTCATTTCTTGTTTCTTGTGTGTGTGTGTGTATGTATATATATATATATATATATATATATCCCCCTATTTCTCACCCTCTGCCATTTCCCATCCTCCTCCCACTCTCTCTGGTATTTGCAGCTCCTTTCCATTCCTTTATTCCGTCCCACATTGTATTGATTCACAAAATATCTTAATTAATCTAAATACTCTCAATAGTAAGTTCAGCTGATAATATACATATCTGTGAACAAAAGTTGATTTAGGCATGAAACTCTGTGGGTAGAATGAATATACTCCAAAATAGCACATAAATGAGGCTATATAGCTTAGTGTGGTTACTAAATAATATTTTTTTTTGGAGAGTTTTTTTGTTGTTGTTGTTTTGTTTTGTTTTGTTTTTGCTATAGGGCACGTGTGCTCGCCAGAAAGACAGAGAGAGACAGAGAGACGGAAAGCGAGAAATCACCCCCCACGGGGGATGGCCACGCCGCAATCCTTTCTCCTCCATTCTCCTCTCGGGATCTTGGGCACGCACGCACACGCGCCTGGCGTGAGTTTAAGCCACTGGGTCCAAGACTCGAACTGCAGTCAACTACGTGGGAGTCCAGCGACATAGCCATTATGCTAACTACTGGTCCCCTAAATAATATTTTTTAAACACATTTTTTTTTTATTTCAAGAAAGGCAGTTTTAGCTTTAATAATAAATTTTTTTTAAATGTTAAGAGAACTTTGCTTAATACTTAAAGCCAGGAAACAGGTTAGGATTCTGTTCGAATAGTAGGTACATGGACCTGTCCACAACTCAAGAGAAGGCAAAACTCCTTAACATTGGAAAGCAAAGCATAGAAGGTCAGCAATGTTCTAGTCAAAAGTCATAAAATTCTATTTCACCAGTTCAAACTCATGTACTTTATCTTCTGTTGTGGTCCAATCTTTCCGTTTAAATTCTGGAAGATAACGTTCAACTGTGGACTTATTCCTACTATTAAGCTGGCCATTTTCTTAGTTGTTTTAGAACTCTTATTTCTGTGTGTCTATATTTAATTTTCTTGGTATAGACTCCCTTGAGAACTTCTTGGAGATCTAGTCTGGTGTTGGTAAATTCTTTCAGGTTTTGTTTATCTGAGAATGTTCTTGTCTTTTCTTCCCATATGAAGGATAATCTAGTTGGGTATTCTTGGTTGAAATTGTTTTTCACTTAACACTTTGAATATATTTTCCCATTCTTTCCTTGCTCACATTGTTTCCGATGAGAGGTCTGCTGTTAGCCTGATGGGATATCCTTTGTAGGTAACTTGCCATTTCTCTCTTGCCAGCCTGAGTATCTTGTCTTTGTCCATAGTTTTGGTCATTCCGTTTATAATATGTCTTGGAGAGGATCTTCTTGGGTTAATCCTATTTGAGGTCCTTTTTATTTCTTGGGACTGGATCTTTGAATGCCTCTCTAGGTTTGGGAAGTTTTCTTCCAGTATTTCATGAAATAGATTATCAATGTCCTTGTGTTTCCCTTCTGGGATACTGATTATCCAGATGTTTGGACATTTAATCGTTTCTAGTATTTCTCATATGTTATTCTCATTTTTTTGGCTATTGTTGCAGTCTTTGTGGAGGATTTTACTAGTCCAGCAATTCTGTCTTCTACATATGAAATTCAGTTTTCTGTAGGATCTAGTCTGCTTTTAATACTTTCAAAGGAGGTTTTGACTTCCTGTATTATAGCCTTCATCTCCAACAGTTCCCTTTGATTATTTTTTATGATGAGTATTTCCTCTTTCAGCTCTTGCAAGAACTTTCTCACATCCTGCAACTTGTTGGATTTTTTCTTCTGGTGCTCATTGTCTCTCTTCTCTTCCATCTCTGTTAGTTTTGTCAGTATGAAAACTCTAAATTCTTTATTAGACATTTCCATGATTTCCGTTGTACTGTCTGTGGATGAAGAGGAGTTATTCTTTTCCCTAGGAGGTGAGGTATTTTCTTGGTTTCACATATTTCTTGTACCCCTGTGGTGATTTCTGATGAGTTATTCATCTCTTCCTAATTTCTAGCTCAATCTGAGGCATCTGAGATGCACAGGAGGATATGGTGTTGCAAACTCTTTGGTGTTGCATTTCTCTCCCTTCGTGTCACAGTTTCAGTGGGAGTTGAGGAATATGAGGACCCAAATAGTATTCAGTTTTGGCAACTTTTCCCTTAGACTTTCTAGACACTCAGTGGGTAGAGGCTGAGCAGCAAAGTGATGAGGAAGAAAAAAAGAATAAGAAAACAGAGAAACAGAGAAAGACAACAAAGAGAAAAATGGAAAAGGCAAACAAACAAAAAGATTATTTATTTGTTCATTTTAAAAATCAGAAAGTGAAAATTGCACAGCATGCAAGCGCACGCAAAATCACTAGATCTCAGCTCTCATGGCGGACTCAGTCTTCTTCTGGCCTGCCCTTCCTGCTTGCCTAGATGGGAGGAGGAAAGGGGAGGAGTTTATTACCAACATAAAGGGGGATTTCAGAGCCAAGAAAAAACTTTACCTTAAAAATTGTTTTTAAAAAGAAAAACTTTTAAATGAAAAGAGAGAGACAGAAAGAGATGGCAAGAGACGAAGAGAAGGATACAGGGGCTCTCCCAGGGCAGATTCTCAGCAGAACACCATTGCTCTTATCTCTGAAATCTCTAGATCTCAGCTCTCATGGTGGACTCTGTGATGTCATTTCTTCTCAGGCAGCTGCCCCTCTGTTTGCTGGTGAGTAGGGTGTGAGAAGAGTTTGGGTTGTGTTAGGGCTTGCCTCGGAAGGAAGGAAACAGCAAATTATGTTGGAAAGCGGCATGGTTTATGGAATTGAAGCACATCCAGATGCTGCTACTTAGACATCTTTTAAGAGAAGTTTCCATGTGCAAGTGATTTATGAGAACAGTTGTGCCTGAAAAGGCTGAGGAAGCAGAGATGAGAGGGCAAAGAAACAGAAAAGAATAGGATTTCAGGCATAAGACATGAGTTTGGCAGCTTAAAAATTACTTTTCTGGGACCAGCAGTTAGTGTAATGGCTATGTTGCTGAACTCCCATGGGGAGTTCGAGTCCCAGACCTGGTGGCTTAAACCCACGCCGGACGCGTGTGCATGTGTGCCCAAGATCCTGAGAGGAGAATGGAGGAGAAGGGATTGCGGCATGGCCATCCCTCCTGGGGGATGATTTCTCACTTTCTGTCTCTCTCTGTCTTTCTGGCAAGCGCACGCGCCCTATAGCAAAAACCTCTCCAAAAAAAAAAGAAAAAAAGAATTACTTTTCCACAAGGAGGCCAGCGGGTCTTTTCCGTGTCTGTCAGAGGGAGCACCAGGACAGCAGGGGAGCACAGCAGAACGTGGGGTACCAAGAGCAGCCGAGATAGAAGGGCTGGGTGGGTGGTAGTTCACGTAAAACACGGGTAGGAACAGACAGAATTTCCACCATGTACCCGAGAACAAAGGAAGAAGGAAGAAAAAGCACAAAGACAAGCTGAAGGCATTACACAGAGAGCAGTTAGGAACAAACGCATCTAGGGCTGGCCCTGTGACACCTGTTAAGTGCTGTGCTTAGGGAGCTGGATCCCACATAGCTGATCATGGCTCGAATCTCTGTCCGAGTGGCTTGAGAAACATGCCACACGTATGTACACGCATGCACCAAAACCTGACTGAGTGGAGAAATAGAAGGAAAGAAGGAGAGGAGATTGACCATGCCCCATTGAGGGGTGCTTTGTCCCCTCTCCTTCTCTCCCTCTCATTCATGCACTCTTGGCAATGAAAAAGAACAGGACAAGCGTGTAAACAGCACAGATGTGATTGCCGCCACTCCCTAAGTGAAAGACCAGGGGAGCTGCATGCTCGTCTCCAGCTGAGGAGCCACGGCATGTTCAGGTGAGCTTCTGCTTCAGGATACTGGCATGACCGCTGCTTGCTGGCACCTGAGCTCAAGAACATAAATAAAGGCTATAACATGATATGAATGTATGTACAGACACCGTGTGCATGCACGCGAATATTGCCAGCCTAAGTAACAGACGTGACAGATTCCCAAAGGACGAAGACCTTACTTAGGAATGAAATACTGCAGTCCGACCCAGGTACGCCATGCTCAGAGAGGTAAAGGAAGACGAAGACTTTTCATGGGAAAATGAGAAGCGTTACATAAGTAGTTTTGAAATTATTATCCTTGGCTACAAGTCTCAACAACAAGGGAGGCCCCAGGCCACCATTGGACAGGCAGTTCTTCAGAAGATGTCCTTGAAGAATTTCCTTTTCTGGAAACTCTTGTGGTTTTGGCAGATCTTTTCTGGAAACTGTTGTGGTTTTGGCAGATCTTTTCTGGAAATTGTTGTGGTTTTGGCAGATCTTTTGGTGATACGAAGCGTTAACAGGATATTACGCATGAAAACTCTCTTTTCAAGGCCTTCCCAGATCCAGACAGAGTTTGACACAAGTGACTCCATTTTGACTCAGACAATTTTTGCAATGTGTGTGTGTATGCACGTTTGTGCATTTGAACAAATATTGGGAAGGATGCTGGAGTGCGATGTCCTAACCGCCATGATGGTGTGCTGCAATGGAAACTTAAGGAACCTAAGAAGAATGAGAGAAAGCAGCTCTTGGGGGTAACGCGACCTGTTAGGCACCAGGGAGAAATCGCCTGGTGGAGGAGAGAGAGAATAAAACAGAGATCGTGGGCCTTTTCCCTTTCTGCAGAATCTTGCCTGGAGCCGGGATTTATGATCAGAAATCCACGGACAGTGAGTAGGAGAGTGAATGTCTCAGTGTTTGGGGGAGTTTTTCTGGGATGGTGGAGATCCAGGGAGAAGTGATGAGGTGGTAGAGGGAAGAGACGATGGCGACATAGCGCAGTGGGATGGTTAGTGCGAGACAGGACACGGAGGCTTCTGCAGGAAACAGCGATCTGTGTGTTAGCGCTGGCTTAGCGGATTTATATTTAAAGAGTCCCAGATTTTTTTGGAAGGAGTTATATTCTATTTGTTTTGTTTTGTTTTTGCTTTCTATATGGCTATCTCTATTTTATATACTTTTGATTAGTTAAAAGACTGTTATAGAATTATGTAGGTACGTCCGGGGTTACTGTGTTGTTACATATGAAGTTATAGAGTTGTTAGGTTGTTATTGGGGCTGTAAGGTTACTAAGAGGTGTTGTTTTGGGGACAGGGCTACAAGGTCATCACAGGCTGTACATATGTATTTAAATTTTAAGTTTGTTTCATTTTTCTGTCTTGAAGGCCTTTTTATTACATTGTTTGTTGATGTTTGAACTCTGTTAGGGTTAGAGAGTATTATTTTAGTTTAGGGGATCTGTATTTTTATAACATTATTATGAAATTTGTGGCTGTCTTTTTTTAACTGTGGCTTTAATGAGGCCGAGAACAGACTTTATAACTAGAGGAGTTAGGCATGGTAGATTAAACAAGTGTTTAGAATTTACATAGTTTTAGGAAGGGCAGTAGGCTCAATGGTTATTCTAACATGCAGACTGGGGCCAGGTCTGTTTACATATGTGTTTATTATTGAGTTTGTTTTTTTTTTTTTTTGAGAGAGGTTTTTGCTATAAGGTGTGTGCGCTTGCCAGACAGACAGAGAGAAACAGAGAGACGGAAAGCGAGAAATCACCCCCAGGGGTGATGGCCACACCGCAGTCCCTTCCCCTCCATTCTCCTCCCGGGATCTTGGGCACACATGCACATGCGCCCAGTGTGAGTTTCAAGCCACCGGGTCCGGGACGTGAACCATGGTCGACTATGTGGGAGTCCAGCAACATAGCCATTACGCTAACTGCTTGTCCTGGTATTTTTATTTTTTATAATACAACCTTTACTAAATAGTTCCACCATGACCCTCGAGACTATATTTAGCCAACATTTCCTCATCCCTAGACTCTCTTACATAGCCCAGACATAAAAGTAGCCAAAGTAGTCCCCTCGATTCACCACAACAGAGTAAAGCCTGTTTCTTGAGCCTAAAATTACACTTCTGACCCCAAAACAAGTTGACCATCTAGAAAAAACAAGCCACGACTCCAGAGACCTAAAAAGACTACAGCCCTGCTCTAGTCACTCCGAAAACTAATCTGCACATGGCAAAGCTTAAAAATTAACCACCTAGCAAAGTATATCTGTAACCTACATTTCTTTGTCCCTGTAACTGTTTTGTTATTAAAATACACTGTTGGGGACCAGCAGTTAGCGTAATGGCTATGTTGCTGGACTCCCATGTGGTCGACTGCAGTTCGAGTCCCGGACCTGGCGGCTTAAACTCATGTCAGGCATGTGTGTGTGTGTGCCCAAGATCTTGACAGGAGAATGGAGGACAAGGGATTATGGTGTGGCCATTCCCCCGGGGGGTGATTTCTTGCTTTCTGTCTGTCTCTCTCTGTCTTTCTGGCAAGTGCACATGCCCTATAGCAAAAACCTCTCAAAAAAAAAAAAATCACACACAAAAAAAACACTGTTTGTCATTGTTTATTTGCTATAGCCCTAGCCCTTGTCCTTGCCATTAGACTGGCTTAAATTGCCCCAGTTGGCTGGAGTTGTAATAATAAAATATTAACTCTACTACTGTTTGTGTTTCTTTTGTAAGTAAAATATTTCATTATTAGAGTGCTTCTGATCTGAACCTTCTTTTTAAATACAGGTACTCTATCCTGTGAACTACACATTCACATCACCCGACAGGGCCGAAGTGTCACTAAGACTTTGCTTTACCGTACCCATTTTGCTGGTCAAAAGAACATCTCAGAGACTGGTGAGCGTAATAAAACGATCTACTCCATTTGCCAGCAAAAAACCCATATGCTTGATTTAATCTACAATAGTCCCCAGAAAAAACCCCACTGAGATAGGGACGGGTAACTAACTGCACCGAAATTACTAACGCCCACTCGCCAGTACCAGTGTGCTCTTTAATGTATGTACATTATAGTCCTGTATATGTCATAAATTATAGAAGTCTCTTATACTAAATAAAAATACAAATTCCATAATAGATACGTATGTAAACAGACCTGGCATCTTTGGAATAAAGCCTACCTGGTTGTGATGTATAATCTTTTTATATGTTGTTGGATACAATTTGCTAGTATATTGTTGAGAACGTTTTCATCTATATTCATAGATACATCTTTTAAGGTTTTTGCCATAGGGAACATGCACCCCCTGGGGAGGAAGAGAGAGAAATCACTACCATCACCCCTGGCGGGATGCTCAGGCTGCAATTTTTCCTTCTCCACTCTCCTCCTGGGATTTAGGGCATGCACACATATGAGCCTGGCATGATTTTCTAGCCACCTGGTCTGGGACTCAAACCCTGGTCATCTGTGTGGGAGTCCGGCACCTTAACCACCGTGCCACCTGCTGGCTTAATTTATTCTTTTTTTTTTTAGAGTTTTTGCCTTAGAGCATGTTTACTCGTCAGAGAGAGAGAGAAAGAGACAGTGAGCGGGAAAGTGAGAAATCACTCCCAAGGTCCTGGATCACCAGAGAGTCACTCATAAGAAGCCACCAGGTCCAGGACACAAACCACTGTTGGCCATGTGGGAGTCCGGCCCTATAACCACCTCGCCACCTGCTGGCCCCAACAGAGACGGATTTTAACGAATTCTAACTTGTTCATACTCTCTTTGATGGATTGCTCTGCTGTGATGGACAGTCATGCACAAACCCAAGATCACCTGGTCTTCTGTGTCCTGTTTAGGAGTTTCATATTTTGTATACCTTGTTGTGTCTTTTGACTTCACATGTAACTTTAGACTTATTTCATAGATATCCACAAACAACTTGCTGGGATATTGATAGAAATTTCATTGTATCTGTAAGAGTCAGGAGGAATTGACATCTTCCTGTCCATGCACATGAGACATGTGTCTCCACATACATAGATCTCCTTTGAATATGTCCTCAGTTTTACAGTTTTCTTCACATACATCTTGTATCTTATTATACTGGGTGGTTGGAAAAGCCATGACACATTTTTGCAAAGAAAGACACATCGCAACTTTTCTGATGACACAGTATTTATACAGAAGAATTTGAATTTTTGTACTAATGTAGCTAGTATTGTTTTTTAACTTTTTTTTTTTTTTTTTTTTTTTTTTTTTTTTTTTTTTTTGCTAAGGGCACATGTGCTTATGAGAGAGAGAATGGGAGAAAGTGAGGAAGCACCCCCTAGAAGGAAGACCATGCCCAAATTCTTTCTACTCCATTCTCCTCTTGGGATTTGGGGCATATACACACTTGCACATGGTGTGTTTTTTCAAGCTGCTGGGTCCAGGACTCAAACCATACAGTCAGCCATGTGAGATCCAGTCGCCTTAACCTGCGCACCCCCTCCTGGCCCAGAAGTTATTCTTTTATGATGGTACTTCTCAATATTCCTGCAACGTTCTTGCTAATTGTTATTTTTGAATGGTGATCAATTTGTTTATATAGGCTGTTGCTTTTGCCTCTATCTTTAGAGTGTTCTGCCATGGTTCCTGACCTCCTGGCTGATTCTCAGCACAGTCCTATGAGAGCGAAAGCAGCAATGATCTGAGATGTATCTGGAACATTCCCTGCAAGCACACCATGGCCCCTGGCACCCTGCATCACCTCGGATGGCAAGAGTCCTTTCCTCCAGGTAGCGCCAAAGATTCTTTCTATCTGATGGCATACAGACTCTGCCCATCAGGCTCTGTTGTGCATAACCGCATCTAACCCCAAACAGCCAGAATATCTGAGGCAGTAGGAGCTGAAGTACAGTATCGAGAAGGCGGGTAAACAAGCTCTTCATCCTCAGAAAGGAGACATTCAACTGTTCCTGAGCCCAGGGCAGAGCGCACTGTGGATTTGACCCACCAAGTCAGGGATGGTGGGCCCACTGTCCCCGGAAAGGACACCTGGCCACCTAGGAGAAGATACAACCTGAGACCTCCCGGAATACTCTTCTCAGAATGTCCTGTTTTCACACTCGGACACTTATTTCCCTGGATTCAAATTGGCCCTTGGGCTGACAATACATCATGACAAAATGCTTCATTCTGACATGCCCTGCCTGGATTTATCTTCAGAACTAGAAAACAGTCAGAAGGATGAGGAAGGAGAAGAGCCAGGAGGTCCCAGGTAAGTGTGGTAACCATGGGCCGTGACTGCTATGGTGGCATCTGGACATCTCAGGACCTGAAATAAGCAGAAAGTGCCGAGTATCTGTTTCACACATTCTGCCAGCCAAGAACGCCGTCTGTTTTCTTGGTGGTTCTACCACTGGCTTTCCAACTTCTTTTAATTTCCTAAGTTCGATAAGCAAAAGCCAGTCTCAGGGAGACCACCTGCTCCATCCAGTGTGGCCTGGCCTGGGAGAGACACATTTGCTTCTGCAAGGTTGTCCTTGGTTTACTGGCAGGAATTTAACAGCAAAAAAATGGGGACCAACAGTTGGCATAAGGCTATGTCACTGGACTCCCATGTAGTCGACCGCAGTTCGAGTCCCAGACCCGGTGGCTTAAACTCACGCTGGGTGTGTGTGCATGCATGCCCAAGATCCCAAGAGGAGAATGGAGGAGAAGGGATTGTGGCGTGGCCATCCCCCTGGGGGGTGATTTCTCGCTTTCTATCTCTCTGTCTGTCTGGCGAGCACACGCGCCCTGTAGCAAAAACTTCTTTAAAAAAAAAAATGTAACTACACCAACAAAAACATACACTATTACCACACTACATCACCGCCATGCCCGGCGGCCGGTGCACTGAGCACCTGCTGCTATTCCTTCCACCCCACGGAAGCCTCACTCAGCCCCAGGGATTAAAGGATTGATTTCTTCCTGTTCAAGGGGTGGCTTCCTGTGACCTCTCCCCTGTCTTGTAATCAAGCCCGTCTGTGGAGGCCATGGTGTTCAGTTCCTGTTGGCTTAATATTCTGCCTTTTCTACTTCACCAAGGCCAGCAGGGAGCTGTAGGAGGAGCCAGTGAATCGAGTCCAAACTACCCATTAAATGGTCCTAGTTTGATTTGTGTGTGTGTGTCACCATGACCTGTCTGGCTCCAGCCCCCCTTCTATTCACCTTGCCTTCTGGTTGATGAGTGTCAAGTCGGTTTTGCTCAGGGTGGCCCCAGTGAGCCCTCCCCCATAAAGCAGATTTCTCCACGTGGGCTCCCAGGCATCCTCCCACTTTGTGCTCCGTTCCTCGTCTCAGGTGAGCGATGTCTCCGCCATCTTGGTGAAAATTGGCCCCAAGGACCAAGTTTTAAGTGCATGCGATTACAGGGGAAGTATGCCTCTCTTTGTTTTCCTGAGCAACATGCCTTTCAGCCAGAGCCACAATGGAAAAGCAAAGCAAGTACAGAGATCGAGAAGGCGCAAACTCACAGCCATCACCAATGCATGAGAACAGCGCGGGTCTGCATGGATTCCTTCATTTACGGCGGGACTCGCAGTCATCCCCGGAAGGTTCCCAGTAGCTGTAGTTCCTGAGGGTGCCCTTTGGGTGTCAGTGACTGTCTGAGCAGATTGGTAGAGTCTTGTCAAGGTCTCTGGAGAGTCTCATCTCAGTCACTCAAATTCAAGCTACTCTCTCTCCTAAATGAACTTCTCACTAAGCAGTTCCGTGAGTGCTGAACAAAATCTCCTCTGTCAATTCCACGTTCAGAATTTTCTTGAGAGCAAGGCACGGCCCTCACACCCTTTAATCTTTTCAGTAGAACAAGATCCTGGCCTCTGTGATATCAAATTTTCTTTCCTACCAAGACCTAAGGCTGTATAGATTCCGTGTGTCCATCTGTCGGTCTAGCATCGGTGTATGACCTCATCTATACCAAAACAACCAAGGTAGCTCTTGGAAAAGGTGAATCTTGTGGCAATAACACACTGAATGCAGCTAATCATGTTTCCTACAAACTCTAAGAAAAACATACGACCAAGTGCCCACTATGGACACAGGACACTGCAGTGACAGCCTTGCAGGCGTGGATTCATGCTTTTAATTGCTCAGGAAGGCAGAAACCACCTTTTTTATTTTTTTAGAGAGAGAGAGTTTTGCTATAAGGTATACGTGCTTGCTGGAGAGACAGAGAGACAGAAAGTGAGAAAACACCCCCTAGAGGGATGGCCACACCACAATCCCTTCTCCTCCTCCATTCTCCTCTTGGGATTTTAGGCATGCATGCACACATGCCCAGCACAAGTCTCAAGGTGCAGGGTCTAGTATTCAAACTGTGGTCAATTATGTGGGAGTCCAGCGACGTAACTATTCTGCCATCTGCTGGTCCCTGAAACCACCACTTTTCATAAGAAACTGAGACACTGTGTGGGTACTTCATACCGTGTCTACACCCCTGTGCTTATATACACCTCTCTGGGATATGTGAAAAAGAAACTTTGTAATTTGACTACCTTTATCTAAATTTACTTGCATAAAATCAAATGAACCTAGGAAGGAAGAAGAGGAGCCAACAGCCTCCAGGTAAAACATAAACAAGAGTTGCCAATGCTCTGGTGCCATCCGGATACCACAGGCTCAAACTGGAAAGAGCTGATTATACTATTTCATTATTGACCACAGAATGAAATGCCCTGTTAGGAATGTTTCCAACATGGAAACATATTACTTCTCAACGTAGTAACCCAGAACCAAACTCAGAATGTCCTACACTCTGGGAGACCAACTGCTCTCTCCAGACTGGAGCGAGATAACTCAGAAGCATTTCTTACTGCACTATATTCCTTGGTTAGTTGACAAAAATGTCAAAGCCAAAAACTAGATAAGAAAAGCGTATTCATCACAATATTGAGAAAACGAGGTCTAGAATGCACTCGATCTCTGTGAGACAAAAATGCCACAAGAGCCTTCGTTACCTGGGCCCCCGCAAGTCAAATATAGTAAAATTTGATTATGTTCACAACTACTGTTACCTCCCCGTGGGCTGCCTGTCCTGACTCCACACGGAGAGTGGAGTCTCCTCCCTCATGTGCGTGCTATCTGGGCAGCACGCCGAGCACCCACGGCTCCCCACGGCTCCCCACGTTCACCTCCGGCCCTTGTACGCACCCCTGGCAGCCATCATCCCCCCTTGTCAGAGGAGGAAGGTTTCATTCTGCCTTTTTGGAGAGATGGTTCTTCTACCTTCTAAACATTTCACTTAAACAGCTCATTGGGACTCATACACAATTATGCTTTCTGGTACTTCTGTGCTTCATATTACTTTCTCTGGGTCCAGGAGGCAGAAGTCTGAAACAAAAGAAATGAATCAACTCCAGCAGAACGCATGGGATGAAGAGACCAGCAGTTAGCATAACGGCTATGTCACTGGACTCCCATGTAGTCGACTGCGGTTCAAGTCCTGGACCTGGTGGCTTAAACTCACGCATGGGATGAAGAGAACATACTATTTCTAGTAAGTTGGAAAGGTCTAAATCCGAGAAGCTTCCCCAGTCCCATTTCCTTGTCTTCCCAGTCAGAAGTCTGATCTGCTCTGCATGTGGCCAGCGAGGATCCGTATGATAAAGAGAATAAGGCTCCAACTGGTCCCCAAGTAGCCTCCATGGTGTTTACACTGAGCTGACCGCTCTGTCCAGGAAGGGAGCTGTCAGTGCAGGCAGGCCCTGTGTACCCACGTTGGCTTCAGTCAAACTCTAGAGCCAAGTGTTAAGCACAGACAGCAAGTGGGTGAGGTAACCTTGCACTCTTCCTGGTCCCTGGCCACACCGCTGTCACTGTGGCACTCGCTGGCAGACACATGGCCTTGGGTTCCATACAGACCAGTACAGAGAAGGCGATGGTACCCTGGCAGTCTCTGCTGCTCCTTAGCACGTGAACCAACTCTGATGGACTTTCTTCTCGGAAATCCTCTTCTCTCCGATGGTTTTGCTCATTTCCACGTCCAAACAATGTCCTGCAAGCATCTGTGACTCCCCATGTTGGGAGATGTTTTGCCTGTACTATCTTTTTTAATTATTTAATTTTGTTATTATTATTTTTAAAATTTTGACCAGAGTGGTAGAGAGAGAGAAAGGGAAGGTGAGAAAGCAAGCCACCAGGTCCGGGACTCAAACCGTGCCTGGCCATGTGGGAGTTCAGCACCTTAATCACCATGTCAGCCCGTCTTGCCTATATTTTTGAAGCTGTTGTTACCATGGTCCCTTGGTTCCAATCTCCAGTCCCTCTCCTCCTAGTTGGCTTGTCCCCATACGCAGTCATCTCAGTGTGAGAACACACACACCACCAACCCTGGAGCTGGAACTTCCCCTAAAATCAAGGCTTGATAATGGCCATCCCATTTTCCGTAAAGACTGGGGATCTTGTGTTCTATGAATCACCAAGGATATCTAACCCTGTGTCTAACCTCAGGCAAAATTCAAGGGTTGATCATTGAACAAGCGACATGTGAGCATTTTGAGCACGGTGAGCAGGAGGAACCAGAACGCGCTCTCTAAGAGCTTGGTTAGCCAACTGAAGTCAGTGGAATGCAGGATACTGCAAAGACAGAGATGCGACACTGCCCAAGGCGTGTGGTAGAGGGCGCCAATGCTCTGTTCTCACCAGTACAAGGTCTTCTTCCCTTTTGCCTCAGTTCTGTTTGTCAGGAAACACGTGTTTAAGCTCATCTTCCAAAAAGGTTTTGACTGCATGACAGAAATATTCCTATATTTTCCTCAACAGAGCACACCAACAAAAATGAATGCCTAAAATCCTGAAAAATTCTCAAATCCTGCTTCACAAGGCGAGGAAAGAAATGGGTGGGCAGAGAGTAGAATGGGAATGGTTTGCAGAATGAGTTCAGGATATTCAGCCGAAGATCTCGAATCTCAGAGGTAAGCTCGTGCTACACAGGGAAGTCTGCACGCTCTGTTAGTGTAGCAGATCTCTTCATCTCACGAGAGATTACGTCAAGACCATCAAACCTCGCCCAGACCCCTGTATCTCAGCTGCCGTGCCTCATTCATGGGTGACTGTAAAAGACTTCTGTGGGACTGTCTTATTCACTGCAAAGTGGAGAGTGAAAGAACCCCCTCCATTAATTTCTCAAGTTTAGTAACCCAGAGCCCACTACGTGGATTTCCTGCACTCGGGGAGACCGCCCGCTCTCCCCTAAGGGGGAAGGCCTGATAAGATGCATTTGTTTCTGCAAGACTGTCCCCTGTTGACAGAAATTTCAGATAAAAGCGTAAATAGACCAAAAACACTTCTTATGCCAGAGTACTGACCGACTAAGTTCTGGCGGGCATGAGATCTCTGTAAGAGAATAATGTCCTAGCAGCCTTTGTGCACTGGGACCCTGGAAGGGAAGGAGGACAAAATGGAATTGGGTTTTAACAGTGGCTGTGGCTGTCCTTGCTGCCAGCCATGAGTGCACCTTAAAAGGACAATGACGGGCCAGCAGGCAGTGTGGGGATTGGGGTACTCGATCCCGCAGGACCCACTGAGCAGTTCGAGTCATGAACCCAGTGGCTTAAAAATCACACTGGCCAGTGTGATGTGTGCCCCAAATCCTGAGAGAATGGAGGAGAAGGGACTACGGGGTGACCCTCCTCCCCGGGAGTCATTTCTCACTTTCCCTCTTTCTCTCTCTATCTCTGTGAGTGCACATGCCCTATAGCATGAAAAACAAAACAAAACAAAACAAAACAGTGGCGTCTCTGTGTCTCGTGCATGTTATCTGGCGAGTGCACTGAGTACCTGCTACCCCCACATTCCTCTCCCTTCCTGCGTCCACCTCTGTAGCAGCCACCCTCTGCCTTCTCAGAGGGAGATGTTCCCGTTCTGCTTCTTTGAACAGACAGACCCAGTGCCTTCTATAACATGTCACTAAGATGTCTCATCAGGACTTGCAGCGGAACTGTGGTGTCGTTTTTCTGCGTTCAATATTCTGTTCTCCATACCGAACAGAACTGTTCAAGGTTTAGGAGCTAACTGTTCAAAAAGGAGAAAATGAATGAAGTTTTAGCAGGAGACGCTGGATGGATAGAATTTGTCTCCTCCTAGTAAATTCGAGCTGTCTAACTCTGACATGATATCCGACAGGTCCGTTTCCCTCTTGGATGTGTCTGAAGTCTCCTCTACCCTTGGACACTGAGCAGTTCCATCATTAAGAGATGAAGGTTCCCAGTGGTCTTCTGAGTGGCCTCCATATTTATGGTGCCCCTCTGTCCAGGAAGAGAACTGTGTCTAGTCAGTCAAGGTCCACATACCTGCCTTGGTTGAGTCAGCTCTAGAACCAAGCGTTAAGCACAGAGATGAGTGGGGAGGTAACCTTACACTCCGCCTGTACCTGGCCCACCTGGGTCACCTGGGCATAGTCAAACTCACCTGTAGAAACCATCACAGACCAGGGTGAGAGTGAGGGTTTCCTGACAAACTCTGTCGCTCCTTAGAACATGAACAGGATTGGACAGACCTTCCATTGCAACCTCTCATTGCTCCTTCAACCATCTTGCTCATTTTCATATCTAAACAATGTTTTGCAATCATCTGTGGCTGTCCACTCTGGGCGTTTGTCTTGCTGATATTTTCAGAGATGGCGTTACCATGGTTCCTCAGCTCCTAGCTCTACTCCCTCTCCTCCTAGTTGACTTGTCTTCATAAGCAGTCATCTGAGTGTGAGAACATAAATACCACTTTCATTATCTGTTGTGGAACTTCTCCTAATGACAAGGGTTGGCCCTGGCAATAACAATCTCAATTAATGACCAATGCTCTACAAAGCAATATTCGAGAATGAGTTATTGAACCAATGGCGCCTAACCATGCAGAAAACAGTGAGCATGAGAAACCAGAACTTGCTCAGTAAGAGCAGAGATAGCCATGCTAAATCAAGTGAATTGAAAGGAATTGTAAAGAAAGAAATGCAATACTCCCGACGTGTGATAGAGGGAGCTAACACTCACATTTTTCACCAAAGAGGGACTTCCTTCCCTGTGCTTAGCTACATTTCTCAGTACAGATGGGCATGGGCTCAACTTCACACAGGACTGTGACCCCAAGATAGAAATAGTCCTGTATTCTGCCTCACAGAGAACATGGAAAACTGCATGCCTTGTGAACACTGAAGCCACCTCTTGGACTCAGCCTGAGGAGAATCAACAACAGATAGAATGAAAACAACTAACAAATTCATGCAGATGCAGAAGAAGGCTCCATTCAGAGACAGATGTATGGCACGCAAAGAATCTGCCAGGTAAGAGGGCCTCGCCTGCTGTATGAGATGGCTCATTTTCACAGGCCTACAAGGGACATTAGCAAGACAGTCAATGTCCTTGCATGGAATCCTGCTCGCCTCTGCTCGTTCTGATTTGTGGGTGACTGTGGACAGAAGAAGGACTTCTGATAAATGTCTTTATTCATTCCAAAAAATTAAAAAACAAAAATAGGGACCAGCAGTTGACATAATGGCCATGTCGCTGTGCCACGCAACAGACGACTCCGGAGACGGTCTTCTCTTCAGCACTTTATTTCCCCAGGCTCTGAATACAGAAGTTCTTCCACCTTTCCCTTTCCCCGGGGCCTTATAAAGGGCCCCTAGTCAATCAGATCATTGTCCACGTGCACGAAGCCAGTCCTCGAAAGAGGATTGGCTGCATGCGGTGTTCCCGTGCTCTCCACGCTCCCCACCGCCCTACTTCCTTAAAGTTGTTTACTGCTTTGAGCGCTCAGCGGGCTTCCGTTGAGCGCCATTTTGAAATAGGCGCTGAGGGTGATGGGCGGGGGGCGCTCCACATCGCTGGACTTCCATGTAGTCAACTGCGGTTCGAGTCCCAGACCTGGTGGCTTAAACTCATGCCGGATGCATGTGCGTGCGTGCCCAAGATCCCAAGAGGAGAATGGAGGAGAAGGGATTGCAGCGTGGCCATCCCCCATGGGGGGTGATTTCTCACTTTCTGCCTCTGTCTCTCTCTTTCTGATGAGCGCATGCACCCTATAGCAAAAACCTCTCAAAAAAAATAAAAATTAATAATAATAATAATAAAATAAACCCTTGTGTAAATTTATCAAGTTTAGTAACCCAGAATCAACAATACAGATTTTTTTTTTTTTTTATGCTACAGGGTGTGTGCACTCACCAGATAGACGGAGACATAGAGACATAGTTCTCCTGAGTGAACAGACTTGAATGAAATGTGTTTTCTTTTCCAAGATTAATCTTGGTTCTTTGCAGGAGTTTCATGGACCAAAGTGTCAAGTTATGTCACAATACCAACAGTCCAGGGTCCTGAAGGCACATGGTCACTGGGAGACAACAGTCTCCTAGGAGCCGTTATGCCCTGGGCCCCTGCAGGTAAAGCGGGACCAGATTCGATTGGGTTTACAACAATATGATGCTCTTCACGTGCTACCTCTTGTGACCGGACCTCGAGGCAGAGTGGACTTGCATTCTCACGTGCGTGCTTTCTGACCAGCACGCTGAGCCCCTGGCGCTCCTCGTACCCCCTCCCTCCCCTCCCCTGGTGCCAGCCACACTCTGCCCTTCTCAGAGGAAGACGGCTTTGTTCCGCTTCTCTGCCTTCCATGGCCTTCCGCTCAAACAGCTCATCAGGCCTCACCTGACTGAGGTGACGCCCCATTCTTTGTGTTCGGTTCACTGTTCTCCATGTATGCTGGACTCAGCAGAGAGCCGTCCAAAGGAGGGGATATAAATCAGGTCCACCAGGACACACTGGAGGAGCAGAACTTGACTCTTCCTCGTCAGTTTGAATTGTCTGACTTCGACAAACCCTCTGCCAGATCTGCGTCCCTGTCAGAAGCACCTGAAGTCTCGTCAGCTCTGTCCTTGGGCCGTGAGTACCTCCACGATGACGAGAGTAAGGCTCCCCTGGTCTTCCAGGTAGCCCCGCACTGTCTATGCTGAACCCTCTGTCTGGGAAGGAAGCTGTTTCTACACAGGCAGAGTACATATTCCCACTTTGATTGAGTCAAACTCTAGGACGGAATGGTTTTTTGTTTTAGCTTGTAAAGTGAATTTACCCGACATAATACACTTCACACCAGTCCAGTTGAGGATGTGATTCACATTATCGTCAACAGACAACAGACGAGACCGGGCGCGTTCAGGGTGGTATGGCCGTAGACTTTTTTTTTTTTTAATTTTATTTATTCATTCATTTTATTTTAATTTGATCAGAGAGAGACAGAGAGAGAGAGGGAAAGTGAGAAAGCAAGCCGCCAGGCCCAGGACTTGAACCGTGGTCAGCCATGTGGGAGTGTCCAGCACCTTAACCACCATGCCACTGCTGGCCCCAACAGACAACAATCCATTTCTGTTAGGACCACATTTTGAGCATAGACATCAATCAGGTGAAGCAACTTTGCAGTCCTTCTCGGCCCTGGCCAACCTGTGTTGCCTTGGCACCCACAGATAAACACAGAGTGTTGACATCATTACAGTCCCTGGTGAAGAGAGTCAGGGTTTCTGGAAAACTCTCCCATGCCTTAGAATGTGAACAGAACCTGTCAGCCTTCCACTGTGCCGTCTCATCTCTCCCTCAATGGTCTTGCTCATTTTCACATCGAAGCAATATTCTGTGTGCACCCGTGGCTGTTCCCATTGGGTGGTAGTCTTGCCTATATTTTGGGAGATATTATAACCATGGTTCCTCATCTCTGGGCTCTTGCCTTTCATTGGGTTTGTTCTCATGAGCCGACATTTGAATGGAAGAATATAAACACCACTACCAATGCCTATATGGAACTTCCTCAGGATAAAAGACTTGGCCTAGTCTATCCCAGTCTCCATAATAACCAAGAATCTTGTGTTGTATGAAGCAACAAGGGTATCTTGAGTTGATCTTTTGCAAAACTTGAGAAAATGT
>NW_006203472.1:1385254-1413640 GCF_000334495.1 Tupaia belangeri chinensis | reverse complement strand
AGAATGTCCTCTCTCAGAGCATGCCTGGCATGTTAAAACACGGCAGCGAGAGGCCTGGCACAGGCAGAGGCGTGCCGTTCCCAGAGTGGCGAACGTGCCAGCTCTCATGCTCCCACCAGTGCTGGGCCTGCCCTCCCCTCACACCACTTCTGTTCGTCAGGACAGGTGCTCTTGGGTCATCCTCCTGCTGAGTTTTGACCCCATGGTAAAAAATACTCCTGTATTTTCTGAAAACAGAGCACATTCAAGACACCAAGTGCCTCGTAAAATCTCCGGTACCACCTCTCAGACTGAGCTTCAAGCAGCAAGAAGAGAGGTGGAATGAGTGCCTGTAGGTGGCATAGTAGTCAAGACACTGAACTCCCACGTGGCCGACAGTGATTTGAGTCCCAGACCCAGAGGGAAGGGATTGCATTGTGGCCATTCCCCCCCCGCCCCGGGGAGTGATCTCAACCTTTCAGTTTCTTTGTCTCTCTGGCGAGTGCACATGCCATATAGCAAAGATCTCTCTCTAAAAGAGAGAGAGAGGGTGTGAGTGGTGGAATGGCAGAGGGTGGGGTGGAGGCTACTGGCAGTGAAATTCCAGAAGATGCAGAAAAACATTGTGCGGTTCCAGGATAAGGCATAGCCCCAAGAATGGGTTTCCAGGCAAGTGATGGCCCATTGGCATACAAGATAGCCTCATTTGGGGATGAGAACAAGGGATACTGGCAAGACAGCCAATGCCTTAGCCTAGAAACCTGTTTCCCCTTTGCTCTTCCTGATTTTTGGGTGTCTATGAGCCCAAAGAAGTACTTCCGTGGGGATTTTTTTTTTTTTTTCACAACGAAGTGGTGAGAGTAATTTTGTAGTAATGTTAAGTTTAAAAAATCAGTGAACCTTATGAATTTTCTACATTTGGGAAACCACCTGACCTCCTCTGAGTGGACAGAGCCAAATGAGACAGGTATTTCTACAAGCTCTCCTTGGTTGGTTGGCAGGGATTTCATGACCGAAAATGTCACTAGACATAGATCATGACGCTGCAAGAAGGAGGGCTAGAAGGGACATGATCTCTGTGACACGGCAAAGCCTCAGGAACCTTTACTCCCTGGGCCTCTGCAGGAAAAGTGGAGCAAGACTGAGCTGAGTTTGGAAACCGTTATGGCTCTCACAGTGCGCTGCCCGTCATGGCTGCTCCACAGTGTGAGGGGAGTCTCCTTTCCAACTGCACGTCGTCTGGACAGTTCCGAGCACCAGCTGCTCCCCACCCCCTCTCCATTTCATCTGTCCATCACAGTGGCTGCCCTCCTCTGCCCTTGTTGGGGACAATGGTTTTGTTCTGCTTCTTTGAAAAGATGCCCACTCTGCTCTCCACGACCTCTCAGTCAGACAGCTAAGCAGGGCTCACTGCAAATCCATGCTGTCCAGAGCTTCTCTGTCCAATAGTCTGTTCCCCACACACCTTCCCCGTGAAAAGGGTCTGTCTCTGAGGAGGACGTGGATCAAGTGCAGAGGAGCACTTCGTAGGAGCACAATGTGACTGTTTCTCCTCAAGTCGAATCGTCTGACTCCGACCCCCCATTGAGGGCCGAGTCTGGCTCCGACGTGCCTGAAGGCTGCTGTTGTGGATACACCTAGTGGGTATTTCCGTAAAAGGAGGAGAGGCTCCCACTGGCTCGCAGGTAGCCTCCCTACTCTTCGTGCTCACCCTCTGGCCGGGAGAATGGGCTCTGGGCAGGCTGGCCCTACACACCATCTTGATTTCAGTCAAACTCCAGGACTGAGTATTAAGCATAGAGCTCAAATGGGTGAGGTGACCTCACACTCTTCCTAGCCCCTGGTCACACCTCTGTCACTGTGGCACTCACTGGCAACTGCATGGTGTTATAATCCGTATAAATGAGCGTGAACAGAGCCGGAGTATTCTGGAAAACTCGGCACATGAACAAACTCTGACAGACCTTCAGTGAGAACATCTCTTCTTCAGTTACCTTGCTCATTCTCATGCCATCAACGTCCTTTGAGCATCAGTGTGTCCGTGGTGGGGGGTTGTCTTGTCTATTTGTTTACAGGTGTCATAGCTATGGTTCCTCCACTCTGAGCTCTAGTCCCTGCCCTTCTAAACAGTCATCTCAATGTGACAACTTCAACATCATTATCATTGCCTGCCCTGGACACAAGGCTTGGCCATGGCAGCCCCAATATCCACACACGAGGAAGGAATTGTGTTCTATGAAGCATTATGGATATCTTGCATTTATCTTTGGCAAAATTCAAGACCGTATTTTTGGACAAATTATTTATGAGCATGTAGAAAACAGCAAGCAGGGCTAGCCATTTTAATAAAGTGAAAGGCACTGTAAAGACAGAGATGCGACACTCTCTAGGATGTGTGTTAGAGCGGGCCCACACACTCACACTGTCCACCCTGCAGGGCCTCCTTTCCCTCTGCCTCACTTCTGTAAGTCAGGACAGATGTCCTTGGTCTTACCTTAAATCAATCTGATGGTAGAATTTCTCCTATTCTGCTCACCAGGGCACACTGAGAAAACAGAATGTCAAAGGAAGACTTGGGTCATCTTTCCAACTCACATTCAAGGTTCAGTCGAAGAGGTGGAACAGCAGAGGGTGGAGCAGAAGCAGATTACAGGAAAATTCCAGATCATGCAGAAGAAGATTGCATAGTTCAAGGTTAAATGCAAACCTCACAAAAAAGAATGTTCCAGATAAGAGAATGTTCATGGGTATACCAGGTGGCCTCATTTTCACATGAGAAGAAAGAGTATTAGCAAGATGGCCAATGACCTTGCCAGGAACCTGTCTCCCCTCTGCTGTTCACAATTTACGGGTGACTGTGAGCATAAAGAAGCGCTTCTTTGGTAAGGTCTTTTTCACCCCAAAAAGGAGAGAGTGAAACTCTTCTGTTAATTTTACATGTTTAGGACCCTAGAATCAATCTCATAAATTTCTTAAGTCTGCGAGACCATTCATTCTCCCAAATGGACAACCCAAGTGAGATGCACTTTTTCGGCAATATTGTCCTTGGTTTGTTGGCATGGAATGCATGATAAAAAAATGCAACTACACCTCAAATTCCTATTATATCACAATATCAAGGGAAAAGGACCTCTATGACACAGCTTTTGATTCAGGGCCCCAAGAAGTAAAGTAGGAAAAAAAAGAGAAAAAGGCATTGAGTTTGCAACAGGTTCTCATCATGCTCTGTTTGTGGCGATGGTATCTTGCAGAGAGACTGGTGTCTCCTTTCTCATCAGCATGTTGTTTGGCCAGCAAACGGATCACCTGCTATTCCCACATCCCTCTGCATCGCCCCAGTAATTCTTGAGGCAGCCACTCTCTGACCTAGTGAGAGGAAGGCTCTGTTCTGGCTCTTTGAAAAGCTAGTCCCTCTTCCTTCCGTGACATTTCACAAAGCTGTACGAACAGGACTCACTGCAAAATAGTGGTGCCCAGTTTTTCTGTCTTCAATTTCTCTTCTTCATGTACTTCTTGATTCAGGACAGAGCTGTTCACAAAGGAGAAAATGAATGAAGTCCTGAAGAACAAGTGGATAAACGGGATTTGACTCTTCCTACCGAACTGGAATTATCTGACTCCAACCTGCTTTCATCCATTCTTCTGTGGGAGGTGTTGACGTCTCCTCCACTCTGCCCTCAGACACTATAAAAAGGATGCGGTTTCCACTGATTTTCTGAGAAGTCTCCATACTGTGAGCTGCCTCGAAACAGGCAGGCCCCCCTGTACCCACTGGTTTGAGACAAGCTGGGATCAAATTTCAAGCACAGACACCTGCTGGGTAAATTACCATCGCCAGATGGCCTCTGCCAGGCCCTTACCAAATCCAGTCACCCTGGCACTTACTAGACATTCATAGTGTTGAATTCCATACAAAACAGGGTGAGCAGAGTGTGGTTTTCTGCTCAGCTTTGATGACTTTTACAACAGAATCTGACAGAACTACTTCTTTTAGGACATCCCATCTGTCTTTCAATGGTCTTGCAGATTCCACATCCAAACAATGTTCTTTCGGTACCTGTGGCTATGTATGGAGGATGGTCGTCTTGCATATGTTCTTGGACATGTTGTCACCGTGGTTGCTCAGTTCTGAGCTCCAGTCCCTCTCCTCCTAGTAGCTCGTTCTCAAAAGCTGCCATTGCACTGTGAGAACTCAAACACCACTACCATTGCCTGTGCTGGACCTTCTCAAACCCAGGTTTGACCCCAGCTATCCCAATCTCCATAAATGACCGAAGATTTATGGTCTATGAAGCACCAAAAATATCCTTGGGTTGGTCATTTGAAAAATGCAAGAATGAATTATTGAACCAATGCTATGTGAGCATATAAATAGTGAGCCCGAGAAACCAGAATGTGCTCAGAGCAGGACTGGCCAGTGTAAATAGTGGAGTGAAAAGGCATTGCAAAGACACAGAGGCAATATTACCAACATGTGTGGTAGGGGGAGCCGACACGCACTTCTCTCACCAAAGAGGGATTTTCTTCCCTTTGCTGTATTTCTGTTTCTCGGTGTGGGTGGGCCTGGGCTCATCTTCCTGCTGGGTTTTGACCCCATAATAGAAATGCTTCTGTGTTCCGCCTAACAGAGAGCACTCAGGACACCTACTGCCTCATGGACACTCAGGCTGCCTTTTGGATTCAGCTTCCATGGCTGATGAAAGAGGTGGATCCACAAGAGGTGAATTTACTGGAAAAAGAGAAAAAAAATAAAAAGCAGTTTACTAGAAGCAGCTCACAGAATAATTCCAGAAGTTGCAGAAAAAAAAGTCTCTAATTTCAGGCATAAATGCATAGCCCATGACAAAAGTTTTCCAAGTAAGAAAGCCTTCAGTGATATGGAAGGTGACCTCATGAATAGAAGGGATATTGGCAAGACAACCAATGTCCTACCCTTGAAACTTGTTTGTCCTCTGCCATTCCTCATGTATGGCTGACTCTGAACTGAAGCAAGGACTTCTGAAAAATGTCTTTTTCCGACCAAAGAGAAGAGAATGAACTACTTTTACAAATTTCAAGTTGATAGCCCCAGAATCACGGATTTCTTCCTTTGAGAAGACCATCTGTTCCCCCCTGAGTGGACAGACCTGAATGAGATACATTTGCTTCAAGATTCACCTCCGTTCTTGGCTATTTGCAGGAATTTTATGACAAAAATGTAACTGGACCGACATGTCATATTATGTCACGATCCTGACAAAGATACTGAAGGCACATGACCTCTGTGAGACAATGCCTCCGGAGCCGTTACGCTCTGGGCTTCTTGAAGTAAAGTGGAACAAGACAGAATTGGGTTTGCTATAATTGCTGTGGTTCTCATCATGTGCCGCCTGCCGCGACTGTGCCTTGAGAGGAGAGAGGAGTCTCCTTCCTCACGGGCTGTTACCTGACCAGAGCACTGCGCACCTGCTTCCCTCACACCCTCCTCTGTCCTCTGCATCCATCCTGTGGCGGTCACACTGTACCCTTCTCAGAAGATGATGTTCTTCTTTTCAAAGATCTTCCCTTTGCCCTCTGCGAGCTTCCATTTGCACATCTCATCAGAACTCACAGAAGAATTGTGGTATCCATTCTCCGTTGAAAATTTAGTTCTCTTTTTTCCTCTCTGTTCAAAAGACAGGTGTCCAAAAAGGGGGAAATGAATCAAGTCCACTAGAACACATTGTATAAACAGGATTTGACCCTTCCTAGCAAATCTGCTTTGCCTGACTCCAACCTGTGACCCACAGTTCCTGATGTCTCCTTTGCTCTGACCTCTATCCATGAGTAGTCCCGGTGTAAACAGAACAAGGCTCCCATTGGTCCTCTAGGGAGCCTCCTCAATATTTATGTTGACCCCGCTGGCCAGGAAGAAAGCTGTCTCTAGGCAGGTAGGGTCCATAACTTGATCCAAACTGCAGGATCCAAACTGAACATCCAGATGTTCAGCCCAGAGATCAAGTGGGTGAGTTAACACTGCACTCTTCCTAGGCCCTTGGAAACCTCTGTCACCCCAGTTCTCGTGGACAGATGCATGGGGTTGAAGTCAGTAAGGCCAGGGCGAGGACAGTGAAGAATTTCTGGAGAACTCTGCTGCACCTTAGAACATGCACAGAATCTCACGGACCTTCTTCTGTTGGGACAGCTCATCTCTCCTTCAATGGACTTGCACATTGTCACAATTTTCTATGAGCGTCCATGTCTGTCTCCAGCGAGTGGTTGTCTTGCCAATGCTTTTTGGATGTGTTGTTTCCTTGGTTCCTCTGCTCTGAGCTCTAGTCCCTCACTTCCTAGTTGGCTTGACTTTGTAAGAAGTCATTCTTATCATACCAGCTCCTATATCTGGAAACAGAGGTGAAACATCACAAGTTACAATGCTATTAACTTTCAAAAACCTCCAAGAGACACAGAAGAAAGTCTTATATATGAACAACGAATGCATACCACTCAAGAAATAGCTTCCCAGGTAAGGTAGGGTCAGTTGATTTCAAAGGTGGCCTCATTTTCTTTTCTTTATTCTTTTTAAGAATTTATTTGTTTATTTATTTATTTATTTATTATTATTTTAATTTGACCAGATAGAGAGAGGGAAATAAGAAAGCAAGCTGAAAGATCTGGGACTCGAACTGTGGTCAGCCATGTGAGAATCCAGCACCTTAATCACCACACTACCTGCCAGCCCAAGATGGCCTCATTTTCACATGAGAAAGGATGTTGGCAAGACATTGGGTCTATATCCATCCCAGCATCAGTCACCCTCTGCCCTCATCAGATGAGGGTTGTTTTGCTTGTTTTCAAAAGACAGTGTTATTGAAAGTTTGAGTTTATCAAAGACTGGTGATGGAAGGGTCCCATACTTCTGATTAGATACAGGACCTTTGAGTCACCACAACTCCGGAAGCTTCTGCACCCAGCACCAACTTTGTCACAGCCTGAAGTGTCCACATTAAGACCAGTGTAGTGGGCCAGCAGATGACAGCAGTTACATTGCTGGACTCCCACATAGCCGACCGTGGTTCACGTCCAGACCCAGTGACTTGAAACTCACACTAGGCGCATGTGCGTGTGTGCCCAAGGTCCTGAGAGGAGAATGGAGGACAAAGTGTTGAAGTGTGGCCATTCCCCTCTGGGGATGATTTCTCACTTTCTGTCTGTCTCTCTGGCGAGCTCATGCACCCTTTAGCAAAACATCACAAGTTACAATGCTATTAACTTTCAAAAACCTCCAAGAGACACAGAAGAAAGTCTTATATATGAACAACGAATGCATACCACTCAAGAAATAGCTTCCCAGGTAAGGTAGGGTCAGTTGATTTCAAAGGTGGCCTCATTTTCTTTTCTTTATTCTTTTTAAGAATTTATTTGTTTATTTATTTATTTATTTATTATTATTTTAATTTGACCAGATAGAGAGAGGGAAATAAGAAAGCAAGCTGAAAGATCTGGGACTCGAACTGTGGTCAGCCATGTGAGAATCCAGCACCTTAATCACCACACTACCTGCCAGCCCAAGATGGCCTCATTTTCACATGAGAAAGGATGTTGGCAAGACATTGGGTCTATATCCATCCCAGCATCAGTCACCCTCTGCCCTCATCAGATGAGGGTTGTTTTGCTTGTTTTCAAAAGACAGTGTTATTGAAAGTTTGAGTTTATCAAAGACTGGTGATGGAAGGGTCCCATACTTCTGATTAGATACAGGACCTTTGAGTCACCACAACTCCGGAAGCTTCTGCACCCAGCACCAACTTTGTCACAGCCTGAAGTGTCCACATTAAGACCAGTGTAGTGGGCCAGCAGATGACAGCAGTTACATTGCTGGACTCCCACATAGCCGACCGTGGTTCACGTCCAGACCCAGTGACTTGAAACTCACACTAGGCGCATGTGCGTGTGTGCCCAAGGTCCTGAGAGGAGAATGGAGGACAAAGTGTTGAAGTGTGGCCATTCCCCTCTGGGGATGATTTCTCACTTTCTGTCTGTCTCTCTGGCGAGCTCATGCACCCTTTAGCAAAAAACTCTAAACACACACACACACACACACCACCATAGCAGCAATGGGAAGACTGTGCTAAATTGTCTGCTCTGCTCTGAGCTATTATGGCTGATCAGATGAGTTCCTAAGAAATAAATGTATATCACATCTCCCAACCTCCAAAACTTTATGAGACATGCCTGTCACCAGGGATCTCCTTCCAGGATGACCAATAACACTCCATGCACCTTAAGTTAAATCTTAGTTCTCTGATTCCACCATGTGCTCATCAGTAAAAGTTTGAAGTGAGCTTGGTTGTTGTCTACCGTCCCTGCTTGTTCTTGTATTGTAGTACTGGATCTTGTAGCCCACCCGCTCCTCCCTTAAGGACCTGGACATAGAGTTAGAACAGAGGCAGTGTTCCTCTGTCTTTCTGAAAGGGCAATGTTGATGCTAAGCACATCGTCACTGGGAGGTGTGAGGAGCGATCATTTTGCTCTGGACCGGGAGACCAGGAGAAAAATGGCTGACACGTCCAGCTCCCGTCAGGGGCAGAGTAGGGCCATGTATTTTGTACTCAGGCTGAATCGTGAAATCAGGGCTGAATTTGCCCCCTGGCCTCTATCACCCCTCAGCATTCTCTCCAGACTCAGCAACCAGGGGCAAGTGACAAAACTCTCTTCCCATTTTCCCCTCCCTCTCTCGGACACCAAGGCGGCTGGAACTAAGGGAAGATACTCATGATTTGAATCAACTGCGTCAGAAAGAGAAATTTTTTCACTTGATGAAAACACTTAAAATAGCAAAATAAGTTAAAACTCCAAACAGAACACTGCAGGCATATTTCACTGACAATACAAACCGTTCTTCATTTTTTTGTTCGCTTGTTTTATCCAAGAAACTGCTTTGATTAGAGAAAGAGTAGCCCCTTGGTCTCCAATGTGATCTACAGGGAAGGGGATCAATGCCCAAATGCACACACGGTATTGCCAGACCCCAGCCCTGTCTCTCGCAACGCTGATCCCGTGCAGAGGTGAGGTCAGGAGCAGCTGGACGAAAACAACAGGTCAGCCTGGCCGTTCCTTGCCTACATATGGGGTGTGCTGGGAGTGGGCAGTATTGCCACCACGGTGTCCTTGCTGACAATGCTCAGATGGAGCTGAGTCAGGAAGCAGTGGTCACACAACTGCAGAGCACAGCCCACCGACTAGGACAGCTGACGCGTCTTCGAACAGGCAATGTCACCACCGACAGACCACAAAATAAGAAGCATTTTGTGCACACGGGGATTAAAAAGATTGTGTTTCTTCACTTCTTTAGTCCCTTTCAGCCAAAAACGTTGGTCATTTTGTTGCTATTATTAATTGTGATAACACTGATTTGATTGTACAGGAGACCTCAGGTGTCTCACTATGTGGTCTACATTCTGAGTTGTCTGGTAATTCTCTCCTAGTTAAATTTGTCCGGAAGGCTCAGAAGAGTACACTACATAGTTAATGTTGTCTCCCACCTGCAGGGAGACAATTTCCCGTTTCTCCGTCAGTGTCATGGTACTAGGACTTCCCATGCAGTTCAAGAGGTGTCAATAAGGCTTCCAACTGCAAAACCACCTCTTTCCTTCATAACTCTTCAGTTGGTAATTCATGCTTGAGAATAGATAAATATTTTATTCTATCAACTCTTTTTCCAAAAATTTTGCCCATCACGAACCATCCCTGCTGTGCCAATCATTATTTTGTGTTTGCAAAGTAGAAATTATCTAAGTGACTTTTTCCTATATACTTGATTTGCTGGCATTCTGCTACAAATAAAAATATTTGGAGATCACCAGATGGCATAATGGCTATGTTTCTAGACCCCCATGTGGTTCAAATCCCAAACCCGGCAGCTTAAAACTCACGTTGGGCATGTGTGCATGTGTGCCCAAAATCCCAAGAGGAGAATGAAGGAGAAGGGATTGTGGTGTGGCCATCCCCCTGGGGGATGACTTTCTGCTTTATGTCTCTATCTCTCCAGTGAGCATATGTGTTATATACCAAAAATCTCTTAAAAAATATAGATAGAGATAGATAGATAAATAGATAGATAGATAGATAGATAGATAGATAGATAGATAGATAGATAGATAGATAGATAGACAGACAGACAAGCTGTGGAGGGATGGGACAACATTTCTTATTTTTCTGGCTGGCACCTCCTGACCACCCAGGTGTGCTTTCATATTTTCCCCCACCCCCATGCCCATACATGGGCTTCCTAAGTTCCACTAATGATGCTCGAAGGAGCAGGATCAGGGAAGCAAGGAAGCGAGCTGTCCAGGATGGGAGGGAAGCCTTGGTTTTCCAGCTAGCAACTCCTGACCACCCAGAATCTACTCCAAAAAATAGAAAGAAGTGTGCACTGCACCAGACGACTAAAAACTAGCACAGAGGCACAAGAAATATGAGAAGACAAAGAAATATGTCTCCCCCAAGGATATACAGCAACTCCTTGTTAACCATAGACAACCCAAAAAAATTCACACAAGTGACAGGAAAAGAGTTCAGGACATTCAGTGACGAAACTAAATGAGATACTGGAGAAAACAGATGACCAACTCCAAGAGATATGGAATTAACATAAGAAGTCCCTCTCTCCAGCAGATGGCATGATGGTTACATAACAGGACTCCCATGTACTTGACCACGGTTCAAGTCCCAGAACTGGTGGCTTCAAACTCACACTGGGCACATGTACGTGTATGCCCAAAATCCCAAGAAGAGACTGGAGGAGAAGGGATTGCAGCGTGGCTATCCTCCCTGGGGGATGATTTCTCACTTTGTGTCTCTCTGGAAAGTGCATACGCCCTACACAAAAATCTCTCTAAAAAGAAGAAGATCATTTCCACTGCACATCATGGCCAGATCGGTCAAAATCAAAAACAAAGACAAAATTCTAAAATTGCCAAGAGAGAAAAGTCAAGTTATTTACAAAGGTTATCCGATTAGGCCAACTTCAGACCTCTCAACTGAAACAATGCAGGCAAGGAAGACATATTCAAAATGTAAAAGAAAAACAATTTCAACCAAGAATACTACAGGCAGCAAGATTATTCTTCAAATGGGAAGAACAAATAAAATCATTCTCAGATAAACAAAAACTGAAAGAATTTACCAACAGTAGACCACCTCGTCAAGAAGCCCTGAAGGGAGTACTGTATCAGGAAAACTGAAGAGAGACCAACAGAAATCATAGAATAAAAACCAACCAATGAAAGGGCCAACAAAGTGGCAGGAATACTCCCAGAAATATTGATCATAATGTTTAATGTTGATGGATTAAATTTTCTAATTAAAAGACACAGATTGACTGAATGGACATAAAATTTTAAAAACAGGAGCCCTCTACATGCTGCTACAATAACATCTCACCGAGAAAGGGTACACGGACGAAAGTGAAGGGTTGTGAGAAGGTACCCTGTGGACACTGGGAAAGGAGAAAAGTCTGGAGTAGTGATGCTGGTATCAGACCAGACAGACTTGAGGACAAAACAGAGAAAACCGGGACGCTACACAGCACCGAAAGGCTAATTTACGAAGAGGACATAGTACTTGTAAACGTCTATGCACCGAACACTGGGGCACCCAAATATGTGAAAGAAGACTGCTAGAGCTGAAAGGGAAGACAGACGCAGCACACTGACTGAGGGTCCCACCCCCACTGTCCACTCTGGACAAGTCGTCTAGACAAAAAATAAAGAGATGCAGGATTTAAACAAAACCATGAATCAAATGGACTTGACGGACATCTACAAATACTGCACCCAAACCCACAACATATGCATTCTTCACGCCGATTGGAACCTTTTCAAAGACTGACCATGTGACAGGGCACAAAACAGACCTTTATAAGTTCAAATGTATAGAAGCTATATACAGCAATACTTCTACAATGAATTTAAACTTGAAATCAACTAGAGAAAAAATAGCATGAAAATACACAAATACATGGAAACTAAACAATCTACTTCTCGATGACTTCACAACCACTGAAGAAATTAAAACTGAAATGAAAAGATTCATCGAAATCAGTAATAGTGAACACACAACTTTTCCTAACTTAGGAGACACAACAAAACCAGTCATAAGAGGGAAGTTTATAGCAATTAGTGCCCATAAGAAAAAAATAGGTGACAAATAGACAACCTAATGACAGGTCTCAGGGAACTGGAAAAACAGATACACAAAGTGTGTTTCCTATATAGCGTTAAAATAAACATGGTTTCCACTAAAACATTTAGGAGACACAAAGATGGAAAGTTACGTGTTGATGATAATGTGTATGGTAATATCTCTGAACTAATATACAGTGTATTCATAGGAAAATTCATGTTGCATGTTCTAATGCTATACAGTGATTGGATTAAAATAATAATAAAATATATCTTTTGAAAAGAAAAAAATGAATGTATAAAGACATTAAAAGAAGATAAAATATTTTTAAATGCCATTTTCCCCCAAGCTAGTATTGAACTCCCAGCCATCTTCCTCCTCTTCTACATCCTCATACTCCTGGGCCACAGACCTCAGCCTTCCAGAACAAAGGAAGATAACAGGGCATACTTGGAATTTAAGTACACATATGCAGCCTGTAGAGATCCTGTAGCCCTGTCTCCTCAGCAACTTAGCAATTCTGGACTCCCACATGGGCAGCTGTGGTTCAAATCCTGGACCTGGCAGCTTGGTCACGTGCCCGGCATGAGTTTAAGCCACTGGGTCTGGGACTCGAACCGCGGTCGACTACGTGGTAGTTCAGAGACATAGCCATTACGCCAACTGCTGGTCCTGAGAGGTGACATTTTCAAAGAGCAGTGGGGCTGGGCGGTGGCAGAGTGGGAGAACGTGATGCTCTGCGAGGCTGACCCACATGGGAAGGTTCCAGGTTTGTGTCCAGACACCTCCCTGAGTGCATAGAGTACGTGTGCCCACAATCCGGGCCTGGCTGAGGCTGGGGACAGATCAAGGCACGAGGACTCTGCTGGGTGCTTCTCTCCCTTTCTCTCTCTGTCACTTCTGGAAGAGATAAACACATTTCTAAAATACTGTACAGCCAGCCAGTGGCATATGGTCAGGTGACTGGATCCCACTTGTCCCCCATAGTTTGAGTCCCATACCCAGTGACACTGGGCACGTATGCGTGTATGCCCAAAATCCCAAAGGGAGGGAGAGACGCAGGAGTGTGGCATGGCCATTCCATGGAGAATGCATCCTCACTCCCTTCCCTGCCCATCTCTCTAAGTGAGTGCTTGTGCCCTCTGCAAATTAAAAAGAATAGGGAACCAGCAGTTAGCGTAATGGCTATGTCACTGGACTCCCACGTAGTCGACCGTGGTTCGCGTCCCGGACCCGGTGGCTTAAAACTCATGCCGGGCGCGTGTGCGTGTGTGCCCAAGATCCTGAGAGGAGAATGGAGGAGAAGGGATTGCGGCGTGACCATCCCCCCTGGGGGGTAATTTCTCGCTTTCTGTCTCTATGTCTCTCTCTGTCTGTCTGGCGGGCACACGTGCCCTATAGCGAAAACCTCTCCAAAAAATAAAAAAAGAAAAAAATAAATAATACTATAAAGAGTAGAGCAATCATCATCTTTAAATACGCAGATTTACCACAATCATAAACAAGCTTAACCACGCACCGCGATGTACCCACACATGCCTTTAGGATCAAAGTTCTAAGGACCGGCCTACTAAGCCAGGCACGGTGGGCTGCGCAGGGCACCGAGGGCCTCCCAGGCACTAAGCCCACCACCCCCACACCGTACAGAACAAAGGCAGGAGTTGGGTGGGTACTTACCCAGCTGGGCTTCCTTGGAGCCGTGGCCTCCTGTGCACAGCTGGCCCAGAGATGGCAAGGACAGGACTCAGCCGCAGCTCAGTGGGAGATGCCAGGTGGGAGCAGGGTGTGGAGCCGGCCTCTCCCATGGGAGCTCCTTCCTGAGATTGCCCTCGTGGCCTCCATGAGATCCTGCAGGACACGCTGTCCCAGGCCTGGAGGAGGACACAGGGCCAAGGCACTCTGGGCCTCCACAGCAGAGCTTTGAAGGATGAGGTGGGCTCCAGCCTAAGGTTCCCTCCTGATTCATCCTCTGAGTTAGTAACGTTGGGGAGAGCCCAGGGTACCCCAGACCTGCCCCGGGGCCTTCCTCCTCCTCCTGCTCTACTCTGAGAGCTTCAGGGAGCCAGACTGGCTGGGCCTCAGGGCAGGTGCTGACCCCAGGTTTATGTTGGAGACAGGGAAGTGTGGGTCAACTCCTACCCAGCACCTCTCCCCTCTGGCCCCTCTCAAAGGCCCCTGAAGGACAGGAGCTCCCAGAGCGATCTGTGAGAGCTGAGAGCAGCCATAGCCTTCCAGAGAGTATCGGGGGCCCTCACTGCTGAGCACTCTCCAAGAGTCTCAGGATAAGTCCAGATCAGAGAGAGGAGAACCTGCAGGTCCAGAGAGGATTCAGGGTGTCAGTGGGACCCTGGCCCAGAGAAAGACCCAAGGGTTCAGCTGAGTGTGAGGATGATCCAATCCTGGCATGGACAGAAGGGGCCCATGGCAGAGGGTCTCACCTATGATGCATCGAGGCCTCCATGTTGGGGGGTGGGTTGGTGGTGACAGTTAAGGCTCCTCCCACTTGAGTTCTAAACTAGGGTTAAAGGCCAGGTCCAGGAGCCCTGGGGGAGGGGGAGGTGGGAAACCCTGAGCCAACCTGCACCCTGTGGGGTGTCCCCGGAGCAGCCTGAGGTGCCCAGTAGCTTCTGCACCAAGCTTCGCACACCTCCCCTGGGGTGAGCAGCCTGACCTTAGTGTCTGGCCTCAAGAACGTGAAGAACTGCCAGGCCTCCAGGGAGCCGGGTACACAGGCCCTGGACAGGAGGGCCAGACAGACTCAGGGAGGGGCTGAGCACATCTGCCTTCCTTCCGGAGACCTGGGAACAGTCCCCAGGACAGCCCTCGACCTGCAGCAAGTGTGCCCAGCAAACAGACCTCTGATGACACCCCCAGCAGTGAGACCCTCCCATGGAGGCTAGGTGGACATCTCCCTGCCCACCATTTCAATTGCGGCAGCCCACTAGGCAGCCCCCCGAATCCTGAGCCCGGGGCTCCCCACTCTCCACAGTCTGTGCTGTCACCAAGGCTGAGGTTGCGGGTATGAGAAGTTGTCCACAGAACCGGGGGCTACAGGGCATTCTTGAGGTTCCAAGGCTCAGAGTTCAGCCTGACAGTCCCCAGCCCAGAACAGGACAGAGGCCGTCTGGCAGACACTTCAGTGCAATTCACTCCCAAACTGCCGCATGGATGTTAAGTCAGGGGCCCTGAACTTTATCATGACTGCCCTGGTCACCCCAGGATCACTGCACAGGCCCAGTCCTGCTGACCCCATTAAGGCTCGTTCCCAGGCTCTACCCAGCCCACTGAAGACGGAGAGGCAGGGCCAAAGACACGCCCCCTGCACTGACCCTTTGGGGGCAATGACCAGCATGACCTAGAAGGAGACAGGATGGCACCCAGCGGCTTCTCCTGACCCAGAGACCTCCCAGCACTGGGCACCATCTTGACAGGGCAGCCAGACACCATCAGAGAGCCCAGGTGGGCTGCTGTCGTTCTACTGCCCCAAGTGAGAGTCTGCCACTCAGGCCTTGGCTCAGTCCTCACCATTGACCCTGGGACCATGGGGCAGGGACACCCACACATCGCCCAGGCCAGGGCGTTCCAGAACAGCATGCCCTGAGGCCCACCTGGGGAGGCCCACCTGGGCAGGCCCACAGCCCTTCCCCGTTACCTGGAGCGCAGGGGGCAGGAGGTAAAGGGGGCGCTTCCTGGATGGGAGCAGGCTGTCGGGTGTGGACCCGGGGTCTGTCATGTTCACTGGAGGTCGTGGTTGCAGGAGGAGAGGTGAGAGCTGGGGACCAAGTCCACCCACACGGATGCTAGTCCAGACCTCAGGCTGCCATCTGGCTCCTCCCTGGACGCTCCCGTGTGCTTGATCTGGGAATCGGGACTGTTCATGGCAGTGTCCCCTCAGGGGAAAGCCGGGAGGCTGCTGGCCCCTCGTGGCCCAGCTGCCAGGCACTACCTCTAGAGATCCATGGAGGAGGTCCCCACAGAGGTGCTCCTTGTGTCCAGCTGCATCATCTCTCTGGCAAAGGGCAAATGCCCCATGCCTACAACCTCGGTCAGTGGTCGTCTGGGTGACACAGGTGCAGAAAGGCCTCCACAGACACCACCTGAGGTGACCAGGGCCAGCCCTGGATCCAGAGTATGGGGAAACCCCGGGCTCTGTCCTAGGGCTTTCCACTTGGGTCACATACAGTCCCTCCCCTAAAGAAATCTACACGGACACCTTGGTTACGTGCAAAGTCCCCGATCACACACTCATAGGAGGAGCAGAGGGAACACTTGCATCTTTGGCACTTGTTCCACTAGGCCAAAAGTATCTCTGCACGTCCGCACTGTGGCTACTGCTGTAGCTGCTGCCCCGAGGACTCCAGGGCTGCACTTGGCCCCATGCCTTCCAGACTGACTGACCCACAGTCTTACCAGGAAGGTTCCCACGAATAAGGGGGAGCACAAAAGGAAGTTAAGCTTATCTACGATTACAAGCAACCTGTCATCCCAGGGAACACAGTGCAGCCCCCACCAGATAAGAGCTGGGCCCTCACCTGTCTTCACACTCCACCCGAGAGGCTGCTTCCCACAGCAGCTCAGCCTCTCGGTGCTGGTGGAGCGTGATGAGACATGACAGGACATGCGTCCATTTCTGCCACGTCCTGTCCAAAAGCCTGGACTTCCTCATCTCTCCCGGGGGCTGTTCCTGAGCACTAAGTGAGGCACTGCCCTCACACAGGCTGTGAGAATACAGCTTGGTGCTGTTTCTCCACAAAAGACCTTGAGGAAACCCTGAAGATGCTACGTGTTCAGGCCTTCATTGTCCTCCATATCAAGTTCTACTCTGAGGGCCTAGAGCCTTCCTCACTACGGACACCCATGCCCTCCACGTGCACAAATCCCCACATGGGTGGGGGTCCTAGTCTAAGCTCCACCCAAAGTCTTCACGAGTTCCTGCTTAGTCACTGACTAAGTCCCTCCTTTCCCCTAGTATGGAAAGAAGTGGAACTTGGGCCTCTGGGAGGTCGGCACTCTGACGACCCTCCAGCCAGGCCCAAAGTAGACTGTGGTAGAGTCCCTGAACCAGGCTTCCAGTTCAGGGTTCTCGGCTGCTTCCTGGACTTCCCCTCCATCCCCCAGTTCCTGGACCAGCTCTTCAGCAGGTGAGCCTGCAGGTCCTTCGGGGCACGGTGCCGACTCTGCCACCTACACGCTGAGCCTAGGAGTGTTCATATGGCCTCGTCTGACCCTGAAAAGTGTGCTTGTGAGAGAATGGACCACAGGAGGTTGCTGTAGGGCTGAACGGCCTCAGAAGTGGCAGGCCAGCCCTGCAGCAGTGACGAAGCGCTGTGTATTGAAAGCCAGATCCTGCGTGTCCTACTGTGGTAGAATCTTAGCCCAGACAGCTTGAAAAGCGTGCCGATCTGTGTGCCCCGCATCCTGATGGGGAGGAGAGGCCGTGCCCACAGCCCACTGGGGTTGCTTATTCCCTCCCTCTCTTTCTGTCTGTCTTTCAGGTGTGCACATATGCATTCCGGCAATTTAAGGAAAAAGAAAAAGAGACATGACAACCGGGTGCCCAAAGCCTGGCCTGCAGAGAGGGACACTGGGGATGGTGTGGATGCTCCTAGTTGCAGCCTTCTCCTTTCTGCTAAAGAAGCTGTCTAATGTCCCTACGGCCTATGCCTCTGTAGTTTGGAAAAGAATATACAAGCCAAGCTTGTTTCTCCTTTTCTACAGTAGTCTGAGATTCTCTGGGTGGTCTTCGTTCTGGTACAGACCTCATAGGGACCCCTGGGCATCGGAAGTGAGGCCTCAGGCCCACTCGGCTATCTGCGAAGATTCCAGTGAGGATCCATTCACTCCACACATCTGCCTCGCGCCCTCTGACTGGGCATCGCTTTTCCAGACCCTTGGCATGATTCAGTGAATGATGGAGACCACAGTCCAATTCTAGTCAGGGCATCAGACTCCCGCTGTAGTCATCAAAGCCGGTCATGGTCACCAAATGTCAGACGTGACGCCTTCATGACATCTTGCTGGTGTGTTTGCAACCTCCCCTATTTTGACTGGAATGGTAGAACTCAGGATCCCCTCAAAAGTGGGTGGACTTGGGCCCAGAAAGAGAGCTTTTCGCACACCTAAAGGGTTGGGGGGACATTGTAGACTATAACTGTGGAAGAGGCCAACAGAAGCCTGGGTCTCATCCTTCCTGGGATGCCCACGAGAGGGCTGAGGTCTGCAGGCTTCCTCTGCAAGAAGAAAGGAGCCAAATGCAGCTTGGAGGGGCTCCCAGGCCCCTGGGGAGGAGACGAGATTCGGGAACCCAGAACCAGCTCCTGAGCCCATCCCCTGCACAGCCGCATCTCAGACCTCCTGTATTCTGCATCCCCTCCTGACCTCAGCACCACGGGGGCCAGGACTAGAGTTCTGAGGAGAAAAACGCTCACAGACTGCCTGGTCTGAGTGCCCATAGAGCAACAGGGTGTGCCCTGGCCCTTCCAGAGATGGTCAGTGGACTGACGAGGGTAAGCACCTGCCCTGCCCAATGGCCAGGTCTGTCCCTGCCAGGATAGCCACAGAAGGCTGGGAGTGTTGGGTGGGATTGTTCTCTGCACAAGCAGAACCAGGCCCTGGGGCCCAGAACCACACACTGGAGTCCATGAGGCAGCATGAATGGAAGGGCCGGGCTCTGACTGCTGCAAAGACTTCCTGCATGGTCAGTGGGCACAACAACTTCTCAGTGGATTTCAATGACTCCCCACATGTTGCCGCATTTAAATTGAAGGTGGCTGAAGTGCAGTCATCTTGCCTGGAGCAGGGGTGGAACACCATTTGCACATCACTCTGGCTCAGCTACAATATCCAGAGCCCACTGAGCCAGAAAGAAATGGCAAGGGGAACTGCAGTCTGAAAGTGTGTCTACAGTTGGTGTTTTGGAGCTGAAGTCGCCTTAAATGCAATGAGATTGTCTCTGTCTGGAAAGGCCAGTGGGCCATGACCGATAATGGTAATCTTCCTCCTTCCCAACATCTGCCCCACCCCCAGAGCAGTGGGCATTTCTCGAGCCAGGACCAGCACCACTGGCAACTCCAGGGCTGCTCTGGAGTCAGAGTCACCTGTGGTGCAAACCATCCTGTCATTCTCTCCAAAGCCACAGCGGCCCAGCGGACACTCACAGACGTAGTGAGAAGCTGGGCTGTGCAGGGTGGGCAGGCCAGGCCACCTTCTGGCACCGGCTGTCTCCGACCAGCTGTTCCAGCCCAGAGCATGATCTGGGTCCAACGCTGGCTCCACATCTTCCCAGACATGTGACCCTTACCCTCTGCTATAGTTTGGAACACCTCAAATTCCTGTGTTGGGACTTGATTGTGTTGTTAAATGTTAAGTGAAACTGAATCCCTTCATTGTGTCCCAGGTGGGGCCTCTGGGTACGATGTCATTAGGGTGGAGCTGCCACCTTTGCGTGTGAGTTTATAGTTGCAGCTTACAGGAGTTGGCCCCTGGACCTCCGACCTCCAGACCATGAGCTGAGTGAACCTGTTTCCTTAATTCCCTAGTCTTGGGTATTTCCACAAGTGATGCAGTGACTAAGACAACCTCCATGTCTTCTCTGAACCACATGTGGATGGCAGAGATGGGACACTAGTAGTTGCAACTGTACTGAGTGACTGTGAAAAGTCCAGAAGGAGGTACAGATAGAAAGCAGGGTGGGGCCAGTCCCATTTGGGGGTGAACGCAGCTCACTGAGGTGCAGGCAAGTCCACGAGTCACCCACCCATCCTGCCAGGAGGCCTTGTCAGCTTCAGCACTTATTATGCACCCAGTCGACTGGTAGACACCCACATGACCCCCTAGTTGTAGCTCCCACAGGGTGAGGACCTGTGGATGGGCAGCAGGACCAGAGGGCTGCTGAAGGGAGGTGGGAGAGGCCACCTTGGGAGGCATGTAGCTGAGCCACCTTCTCACGCTTGCAGTTGGGGAGGATGTCCTGGGTAAAAGGGTCACTCGTCCCATCAGTGCTGTTCCTGGTAGCATGGTGGGGGGGGCACCCTCAGTGAACATGGAACCAATCCCAGGAACTCCCACAGGTCTTGAGCCACATCCAAAGCATGCTGAGTTCCAGTTCAGACCACTGTCCCCTGTCTTTGCTGGGACTCGGCAGAATGTATTTTTCTGAGTGGAGGGCTGTAGATTAGAAATAAACATAAAAATAAACACACAAAGACATACACGTGTAAAAAGGTGAGGACTGGGTGGGCCTGACTTCTCTGATGAAGAAAGCCCGACCTTGAACCAGCCTCAGGTTTATTACTTTATAGGGCAGAAAGTGGGGGAAGAGGAAATGAAAGCAAAGCCAGTTGTTTTCAGATGTTAATCAACTGATTAGATGATTCAAGAACAACTAGCACCATGTGATTTCTCTGATCTTGCTGGGCTGATTCTGATAAACACGTGTGACTTCTTTTCACCTGATATTACTTTACAGCATCGCTCACAGTATGCTCACTGAGGTGCAGGCAAGTCCACGAGTCACCCACCCATCCTGCCAGGAGGCCTTGTCAGCTTCAGCACTTATTATGCACCCAGTCGACTGGTAGACACCCACATGACCCCCTAGTTGTAGCTCCCACAGGGTGAGGACCTGTGGATGGGCAGCAGGACCAGAGGGCTGCTGAAGGGAGGTGGGAGAGGCCACCTTGGGAGGCATGTAGCTGAGCCACCTTCTCACGCTTGCAGTTGGGGAGGATGTCCTGGGTAAAAGGGTCACTCGTCCCATCAGTGCTGTTCCTGGTAGCATGGTGGGGGGGGCACCCTCAGTGAACATGGAACCAATCCCAGGAACTCCCACAGGTCTTGAGCCACATCCAAAGCATGCTGAGTTCCAGTTCAGACCACTGTCCCCTGTCTTTGCTGGGACTCGGCAGAATGTATTTTTCTGAGTGGAGGGCTGTAGATTAGAAATAAACATAAAAATAAACACACAAAGACATACACGTGTAAAAAGGTGAGGACTGGGTGGGCCTGACTTCTCTGATGAAGAAAGCCCGACCTTGAACCAGCCTCAGGTTTATTACTTTATAGGGCAGAAAGTGGGGGAAGAGGAAATGAAAGCAAAGCCAGTTGTTTTCAGATGTTAATCAACTGATTAGATGATTCAAGAACAACTAGCACCATGTGATTTCTCTGATCTTGCTGGGCTGATTCTGATAAACACGTGTGACTTCTTTTCACCTGATATTACTTTACAGCATCGCTCACAGTATACAGGTAGTGTGTTCATATGTTAATTGCTTTTATAGCTATGCAAATGAAGCTCATGGAACCACTGTCTCTGCATGTGTCTAAAGGTCACCATGTTTACTCAGACTCTCCACTCTCCACGTTTCTTGTCCTGGGAACAACTGCAGATTCTGAGCTGGGGTGGGCTGTGGCCATAGGACTCTCTTCTCCCTGGGTGCTGTTCAAGGTGGTAATGCCCTGGGCCTGCCTGGACTCCATCTTGACCCAGAGACATAAGAAAAGCAAGGAGCACCTGGCACCATCTTCCAATTTAACAGCATAGTCAATGTTGTCATCACCACTTGCCCTGGAGACCACAGCCTGAAGGCCCTGGACAGGGCAGAGTGGTGGAGTACTGGGTCGAGGTGGCCAAGGTAAGCTGTGGCCGGACCCAAGTCACTTCCTCTTTGGACACTTGGGAACAGCCTCTTCCCCTTTCTCAGTTCTCTGGATGGTAGTGTCTGGTCAAAGCCCCTCAACCCTCCCTTTGGAGGCAGGCTGACTTTGCCCTCCATCATCCAGGGTGGATGCTCCCTCTTTCCTGAGGTCCTATCTAGGTTGAAATGAAATCCTCCCCCTGGGAGTTTTGCTCATTGGGTCCCAGGTGTGCCCTCCTGCATCTCCCTGGGCATCTGTCTCATCCAGGAGGGAGATGTCAGCTGAGAAGCTGAAGCTGGAGTAGATGGGATTTATTCTTCAAATCACAGGTCATTCTCTTCAGTCCCCAGGAGTGCCACACCCAAAACAACATACCCTCCTGGCACACCATCCTCTGTGCTCTGCAGAGCACCCCAGTTCACCCATAGAGACACTGGGAGAAGTTTACAGTTGGGCAGACTCCCCACCATGGGAGCACCTAGGTTTCCCAGGTATTTTATTTTGGAGACGTTTCTGCTATAGGGCGCGTGTGCTCACCAGAAAGAGAAAGACAGAGAGACAGAAAGCGAGAAATCACCCCCCGGGGGGGATGGCCACGCTGCAATCCCTTCTCCTCCATTCTCCTCTTGGAATCTCGGGCACGCCCGCACACATGCCCAGCGTGAATTTAAGCCACTGGGTCTGGGACTTGAACCACGGTCGACTACATGGGAGTCCAGTGACATAGTCATTATGCCGTCTGCTGGTCCCTCCAGGTACTCCTTATAGACCAGGTCCTTGCATGATTAACTGATTTGGGAGTAGGGAGAAGGCAGAATGCTGGATGCAGGAGTGGACTGGTGGGCCATCTCTAAGCCTTCTTGGGGCCCTAGGAGTAAGTTTCCCAAAGGGTCAGGTGCAGCCTATTGCCAAACTAGAGACCTCCAGGTACTTGACTGCACAGCAGGGCCTCTGCTCCACTGAGGCCTGTGAACATGGCGGCTCCGTTGCAATGGGAATGAACCCAGCTGACGTGAGAGCTCCGCTTCCAGTCCCACACCACCCTCAGGGTCAGATAAGCACAGCTGAAACTCAAACAGGCAATCTGGGTCTTCAGGTTCTTGAATAAAGGCAATTTGAACTCACATGCCTCTCTCTTATTCCAAATTTCTCCTTTCTTTTTACCGTTGATATAAAATGCTCCAAAACATTCCACCATCTGTGCCAAGGACACCGTATGTACCCAGACTTGGCCACGGAGGGCGAGGGGAGGCAGGAGATGGGGCTAGTGTTTAGGGCTCAGAAGAGGAGCAATGCTGGAGTAGAGGCCGGACGTGTGGGGACATTTACCGGAAACGTCCCGGGTGTCCTGCGTCTACACATGGGAAGAGAGTCCTGCTTTCTCACTGGCAGGTGGGGGTGGGCTGCAGGCCTTGGTAACGGTATGTGCTCTTGGCGGCTGCACCTACAGGAGGTGGACACACTGCCGGGTCGGCAGGTCTCCAGAGCCATGCCATTCTGCGAGATGCAAGTAGCTTTCTCCAGGCTGCTGGTGGCTATGTAGGCGGGGCAGCCTTCCATATGTCACCCTCCACCTGCCCTTGGAAGCCAGGCTCTTGCGACTTCTGTCTCTGTCCCAGGGCCTCCTGCTGACACCAGGGTCAGGCTCTCAGGAATCCCACAACCAGGTGGGCTAGCAGGTGGCACAGTGCCGGGTCCCAGGGGTACACTGGCACAAACGAGCGTGTTTGCAGCTACTCCCTGCCCTGCCTCTTCACTGACAGCCCCAGGGAACAATGACACTCACCCCAGAGAGCTTGTGAGCAGGGTCTGGGGGCCTCTGCATGGCTCTTGGGCCCTTGTTGATCAGGTCTCAGCCTTTCACGTCAGGAGTCAGCAGAGGGATGCCACCTAGCACCCTGGGGAGCCCCTGCTCTGTCGGTCACAGGCAGCACCTCGGGAGGCCACACACAGCGGAGGGAGGGAGAATGCCACGCAGGGAGCATCCTGGATCGGAGGGGAGCGGAAGCCTTCGGCATGGCGTCAAACCTGGCTTGAGGGTTGTAGGAAGACAAAAGTCTCTCAATCAGACCTCCAGAGACACCATGTCCCTCTGTCATCATGGCTGGGCCTGGCTGGACACCTGGACACACAGTGCCCAGACATGGGGCCCCGGCCCGTGAAGGTGCTGCAGACGGTTGGGGAGGCGCCTGGACAGGGCCTCCAGCTGGGGTGTGGTCAGGAGAGGAGCCGGCTTGCCTGTGGGCCCTGGGTAGTCACTGCCCCAGCTCAGCTGACTTCTCCAGTGGAAATGGGAGGAGGAGCATCCTGTCCTGTGGCTTCCCAGCTGGCAGTGAGGCTCCGGGGAGGGGAGGGAAGTGGCCGTGTGTGCCTGGCACTGCCCCCCAGGAGTGAGGATGAGAACGGTGGTGACAGACGTGTGAACCAGAGTCCTCGGGAGCCCCTGCGATGGGAGACAGCCTCCATCCCTTCCCAGATGGGAAACAGGCTTGGGGGGCAGGCAGCAGGCCAGGGGGACACCCTAGTGAGTCTTGGAGACATGCTGGAGCTTGGACCAGAGCCTGCTGCAGGTGCCAGGGGCACTGAGCCACCCGACCCAGGTCAGGCACCCAGGGCCCACGGTCAGCAAGGCTGGGCTGTCACTGGGTGGGAGTCGGGGGCCATCCCCGTACCCTTGTTCCCAACCCTGACGGTGGGGTCCACCAACTTGCCCACATGGGCATGAGCCCCCAGGGGACCCACGGAGGCGGTGGCAGAGGAAGAGGGAGGTGGTGAGTGGCTGGGGTAGCAGGGGCTCCAGGGAGTCAGAGAAACAGAGCAGACCTCTGACAGGGCGTGGGTGACTGGGCCCCGCGCAGCCCGTGGCAATACCTTGGCTTCTCTCCGCCTGTACGTCTGCCGGCTCCTGTACGTCACCGGTCCTGAGCTCGGCCTGGGGTCCCACGGCACCGAAACCCCCCAGAGGGATGGTCAGGCCAAGCTGCATCGTCCCACACCCACGTGTGACCGAACACAGCACAACTGAAATGATCCCAGGGGAGGCCAGCCCCTGTGAACACAGCACACCTGGGGTGACGCCCACCCCACCCACACCGCGCTCTGCAGAGCTGGAAGGGTCTCACTCCGCCCTCCACACCTTGTGGAACAGCCGCGTGCGCATCCCCCCTCCCTCACAGCCAGTCTCCCACCTCTTTAAGGAGCAGCTGGGAGAATGACCCTTGAAAGGTAAGTCCCTGTGGAGGCCTCGCCTCTCATATCCTGTGAGAGACATCGGGAGACTTGGCCCACAGAGTTGAGCATTTCCTCCACCCCGGCCTGCAGGGAGCTGCTGGAATGACTCCTCTCTCGTCGTCTGGGGAAACACCCAGGCTCCCACACCCTGCTGCACTCCTCTTCAGAAAGCTCTGGAACGATGACAGCTACTCAGGAACATGGCCGCCTTTGAGAAGACCTGAGTCCCACGCAGAGCCAGCCCCTTCAATCCCTGAAGACCAGGCCTCTGCAGTACTGACGTGCATCACCCTCCGTGATCACCATCGAAGGGACTATACGGAGACGAGGCGACCACCCAGCCCGAGTGACACGCTGAGGCCCACTGGCAGGGAAGTCCTTCCTCACAAAGCCACCCTATAAAACCGGTACAGGCAGCTGTTTTCCTAGACGCACAAATATCAAGAGAGGGGAACAAGAAAACTGGAAAATCATGGTAATATGACTCTCCCAGAGACAGAAAATAATTCTCCAGCAACAGACCCTGGAGTGAGAGGAAAAGGCAGGATGCTGACAGGGGCTGGCTGGGAAGGCTGAAGGGGCCTTCTGGGAGAGAGCGGGAGACCCATCTATGGGATCCATGCTCTGTCTCTTCAGTACTGTTTTGGCCTCAACTTGTAATCAGAGCTGAGATCAAACACCCCCTCCTCCAGGCAGTTGTCCTTGATTCCTGTCCTGTCTACACTTCCCAGAGGTACAGGCTTCTCTTCCTCTGTGTAGCAAGCTCTCTAAATACATCTAAGCTGCAGAAGGAGAGCCAGGAAGTGTCCTGCCCTGGGGCTCTCTGATTTCCACTGCCCGCCCTCCCCCACAGTGAGGCCCACAGCGGCTCCCCTTCACCTTTGGGAGGTCGATCATGTCCCCCCGAGAAGGCAAATGGCCAAGTCCATGGGACATGCCCCAGCCCCCATCTCTCCCTCCCTCCTGGGCCTCAGGGTCACGGGAGGCATGCAAAAGCGGACCGGGACTTGGGTCGGGCTCTGGAGGTGAGGAGGCCTGCGGGATGAAGCTCAGGGACCTCCTCCCTCTGAGGGTTTGTGGACAGACTGAGGCCTCAGGTAAGAAGGGAGTACTTGACACCTGAGATGCCCGATCTCGAGAGGCCCCACTTGGCTTTGCTCCCCTGGGGGCCCCTCGGGGAAAGGGTCTTATCACAGCCCAGACCTCCCGCAGCTCTGCAGTCAGGCAGCTCAGCAGCTCAGTCCTCGGGGACCTTGGTCCCGGGCCAACTTGGGAGGCTCCCTCAGAGTCAGGTGAGGTGCCTGTGGTGGCCCAGCTCTCAGGGGCAGCTCAGAAGCCGTCCAAATGCTCAGAGACCTTAGCTCTGCACAGGCCCTCTGCTTCCCAGCCTCAGGTTCCTGGTCATCCGGCACCCAGGGTCACCCCCATCCATGTAATCTCCCATCGCGGTGCCCAGCATCTCCAGGTCAGAGAGGAATGTGTCCAGGAAGGGGACGGCAGCCTGCACCCAGTAGCCCACCCTAGGCCTGTTCCTTAAAGTCCCCTCACGCTCAGCCTTCTGAGCCCCTAAGTGGGCTCCCCACAGGGAGACCTTTAGCCTCCTCCCCCTATCTCTCCTCATCCCGCATACTGGGCTGGTCTCCAAGGAAGCTCAGCACCTTCCTGGTGAGCTGTAGTGCTTCACAGCCCCACCTGACCCTCAGGCCTGTGGCCACAGCAGGGCAGGGCTGGTGCAGGGAGGTCCCTCCTCTCTTGCTATGCAGGTCGCCAGCCGGAGACAGGAGCCACTGTTCCACAAGGTGTGGAGGGCCTGAGTGAGACCCTTCCAGCTCTGCAGAGCGCGGTGTGGGTGGGGTGGGCGTCACCCCAGGTGTGCTGTGTTCACAGGGGCTGGCCTCCCCTGGGATCATTGCAGGTGTGCTGTGTTCGGTCACACGTGGGTGTGGGACGATGCAGCTTGGCCTGACCATCCCTTTGGGGGGTTTCAGTGCCGTGAGACCCCAGGCCATGCTCAGGACCGGTGAAGTACAGGAGCCAGCAGACGTACAGGCGGAAAGAAGCCAAGGTATTGCCGCGGGTTGCGCGGGGCCCAGTCACCCATGCCCTGTCAGAGGTCTGCTCTGTTTCCAAGTTCATCTTTCCTGGGAAGGTGGGAGAGCAGAGGCAGGACGCCTTCCTTCCCTCTCTACAGGTCTCTCTGCAGTCCCCGAGTCTTCGGAGTCTCCACCCTGTGACCTCTGCACTCCGACGCTGCTCCTCCAGCATTCTGTGGCTGCAGTGCACGAGGCTCCTCTGGTGTGCGATCTGGCCAGCACCCGCCACCCCTCTGGTGTGTGAGGCCGTGTTGGTGTAAGCTGAACCACCTCCGGCTGCCCACCACATGCCACTGGCCTTTCTTACGGTTTTCACGCCTTTAACACACTTACACACTTTGCACCATTCCTTCTTTCACCCCCTTTATCTACCCTTGAAAATCATCCTGAATTAACACACGTGACTGCTTTTGTGCACTTCAGTGTGGCGGCGTGCTTCATCAATGCGTATATGCACTGACTGGTTTGTTGGTTCCCTGGGGAGCAGACATGAAATCTCTTTCCAGATTTAGGCCATGACGAATCTGTCTGCCTCACAGCTAGCTGTACAGAGCCCAGCACTGACAGAGGCTGACTACGACAGACTCGCAGAGTGTGTTCTCAGAGCGGGAACCTGGTGGATTGTTTTGTGTTTGTCTCAAAATATTCTTGCTCTCTGTCCTCTAAATTGTATAAGAGGAGTGTTATTACTTTGCTTTTTCAACATTCTGTGTATGTAGTTTGCAGCCCTTGCAGCAGTGTTCCCACATGGACCCAGTTCTGTCATGACTTAAACGCAGCACTTCCACACAGCTCGCTCCTATGTCAGTGTCCACAGGTATTCATTAAGGAAATGCATGACTGGAACTGCACAAACTTGCAGGCTCTCGTCACTCCATGACCAGCACATACATAACCCACGTGTGTCATTCCTGATGACCACTCGCTACTGCTTCCAAATCAGCTGGCCTTCGGCTACTGCGCATCTGTTCAGCGTAGGCACGGGCAGCAATGTGTGTGTCTGCTCCTCCCTTGATTCTCAGGAAGAACCAAAATGACCGCTTACAAAAATGGATACTCAGAAACAGAACATGGCAAGAAAAGTAAGTGCAAGAAAGTAATAAAAATAATTCTTAAGGAACCAGCAGTTAGCGTAATGGCTATGTAGCTGGACTCCCATGTAGTCGACCTCGGTTCGAGTCCCGGACCCAGTGGCTTAAACTCACACCAGGCACGTGTGTGTGTGTGTATGTGCCCAGGATTCTGAGAGGAGAATGGAGGAGAAGGGATTGCGGCGTGACCATCCCCCCTGGGGGGGGGG
>NW_006203472.1:1383008-1385243 GCF_000334495.1 Tupaia belangeri chinensis | reverse complement strand
GACCCTCCCCCCGGGGGGGGGGGGTGATTTCTAGCTTTCTATTTTTCTGTCTTTCTGGTGAGCACATATGCCCTACAGCAAAAACCTCTCCAAAAAAATAAGTAAATAAAAATAATGCTGGAGGGCAAGTATTAATGAAAGGTAAATGGAGTTGTGGGTGATGTGGGTAACTATGGGGATCTTAGCATGTCTTCTGCTGGGAAGATGCTAGGTGCACAGCCACAGGGAAGCCGTCTTGGAGACAGAAATGAGGAAGCCTAGGGAGAGAATGGCAATGTCCCAGAGGATCCATGCCAGCAACACTTCACAGTAAAGGAAATTCCAGGGATATTTCACAGCAATAAAATGCGGGATACTTGGAATGGAGTATGACAATTTCTAAGACACAGGAAGTTGTACACTCCATATCATATCAAAAAAATTACAGGTGGTAGCTGCCACCAGCCTTCTGTGCCTCAACAAACCATTACCAACCCCAAAAATATCACAAATGCTATGCTGAGAAGTCCTGGGATAGAGAAAGGGCCTACTTTTTCTGCACATTGAGAGATTTTTATATTTAGACAATTTTTAACTAGAACACTGGTTCTCCAATTATGTGAGGCATAATTTTATCTTTTAAGAGAGGTTTTTGCTATAGGGTGTGTGCACTCACTGGAGAGACAGAGAGAAAGAAACAGTGGGAAATCACTCCCTGGGGAGATGGCCATGTCACAGTCCCTTCTCCTCCATTCTCCTCTTCCCTGTCCCTGGAACCTCCTCATTACTGTATTTCAGCTTTCTAGAAGATTCTTTCCAGTCCCTTGTCTGTGTGTAATCGCAGATTCCCTGTCACAAACTACATCAGAGCTAATCAGTGTGTAGCTCTCTTCTTAAGGGCAATAATGGTCCACGGAAATTTGTGTGTAGTTGTTTTAGATCATATGCACTGTGTCTATTTCTTTTATTTATTTATTTATTTATTTATTTATTTATTTAGAGAATTTTGCTATGGGGTGAGTGCACTCGCTGGACAGACAGAGAGAAACAAAGAGACAGAAAGCAAGAAATCACGCCTGGAGGGATGACAATGCTCCAATCCCTTTCCCTCCATTCTTCTCCTTTCTCCTCTTGGGATCTTGGGCACGCATGCACACATGCTCAGCATGAGTTTTCAGCTGCCGGATCCGGGACTCATACCGCAGTCGACTACATGGGAGTCCAGCGACATAACCATTATTGCACCCTCTGCTGGCCCCCAATGTGTCTATTTCTCAAAGGACATTTTTCCAATTTTTTTGAGAGACTTTTGCTATAGGGTGTGTGCACACACTGGAGAGACAGAGAGGAAGTAAAAAATTATCCCGGGGTGCGCCATGCCACAATCACTTCTCCTCCATTCTCCTTTTGGGATTTTGGACACGCACGCGCACACACACACCTGGTATGAGTCTCAAGCCACCACGTCTAGAACTTGAACCGTGGTTAGTCGTGTGAGAGTCCAGTGCCTTAACCACCATGCCACCTGCTGGCCTCTTTCCAAAGGTTTTTAAAAACACTGTGCTACACATAATTTATATATTCAGCTAATATTAACAACATTTCTGCTCCCAGAAGTGATATTCCCTTTGGCCATTCAGCACGACTGTTCAAATACCGACTCCTACTACCCTTCTCTTGCCCACTGAGTTCCCACCACTGTGCACGAGGCTGTACTGGGCTCAGGGTCGCGAGCTTCATTTTCAACGTCATTTTCCACTGGACCTGGCAGCTTGCTTTCTTGCGCTCTCTCTCTCTCTCTTTCTCTCTCTCTCTCTGTCCCTCTCTGATCAAATTTAAAAAATAAATAAATATTTTTTTAAAAAGAAGCATAAAGAGAATCATTCAGGGGAAGAAATACCCTACCATTGATTGCTAGCTTATCCTCTAACTAGACTGTGTGAATTAACTCATTGTTCTCACAAGATCCCTGTAAAGTGGGCAACACTCTCATCTTCTCAGAGGCCAATACACGGGCTCAGAGAGGATCAGTTACTGCCCAAGTCTGCGGTCAAGAGGCGACAGAGGTCAACACCTCACTTTATTTTATTTTATTTTTTTAATTTCAATTTTTAATAGCTATTGCCATATTGTCTTCCAAAATTTGCCTTGATTATCATTCCAACTGATAGTGCTCGGATTGCTGGTTTCCTTATAAATTTTTATTATTTTTTTTGCAGATTTATAAAATATATTTCACTATAAGTAGAAAGAGCC
>NW_006203472.1:1377065-1381940 GCF_000334495.1 Tupaia belangeri chinensis | reverse complement strand
CGCCCGGGAGGGGCAGCGGAACGCGGGGCAGAGCCTCGGGTGGGGGGCCCGCCGCCCCGCTTGGCGTGGGTCCCAGGCCCGGCGCAGGGCCCCTCCGCCCTCCGCCGCCTGGCTCGGCGCGGGTCCCAACACCTCACTTTAGAAGCCCCACGCTTTCCTGTCCTCACCCTCCAACTCGAATCCACACTTAGGGACTGTTCCCCGAGCTGCCTCGTGCAGGAGGTGGGGTGAGGAAAAGCCAGTTCTTTGGCTGGACCTTGCTCAGAAAGGGCAGAGGTCATTGTGACAGGGAAGTGGCAGGTGATGTCAATCCAGGCCCGTGGCTGTTTCAGATAAGAGTGAAAGCAGAGTTTTGCCCCCTCCCTTCCTGTCCCCGGCCTGGAGCAGATCACAGCGCCAGTGGTGGCCCTGACTGCCGAGCAAACGGTAGCCTAGGAGAGCTGGCTGTTAAGTCACACGGTGCTCCCTGCCCTGCCCGTCCGCCAAGTGAGGGGATAGGGAGGTGGGTAGTGAGTTCGGACCCATGTGGGAGGGGGAGTGGAAGTCCCGACCCTGGACAGCGGCCAGGCGATGGCACAGTTGATCATGGAGGACCCCACAAGAATAACGCTTCAGAGACAGTAGCTCAGCCTGGCGGGGGGGGCAGGGAGCGCGTATTTCCCATATTGCCCAGCTGGAGCCATCTGTCAGAAAGCGAGTCATCTCAGGACGCATCCGACCGCGTAGGCTCCTTGCAGAAAGCCCACGGGGTCCTGGCCAGCCGCCGTCTTACAGAAAAATTCGGAAAAACCTCGCTTCTGAGGATGCACGGGGCAGAAGAGGAGACAGGGAAAACCCTGGCATCTCTGCTGCCACTTCCACGTGTGGCCCAGCTCCCGCCTAGCAGACTGGCCACGGGCGATGCACCGTCGCTGCCCCAGATGGAGCCTTACTGTCAGTCGGCCAGTCAGGGCGCTGATGCAGGGCAGGGACTTCAGACGCTGACCGGGACAACCGGGGCAGTACTCAGCAGTACAGTTCTTCCATACGCGCAGCCCGCCAACGGGCAGCGAATACCTGTGCCCAGCAGCCAGGCGGTCGTGCAGACCCCACTGGGAGATACGCAGACACATCGGGCCAGCACCTCCCCTCAGCTACGGCACTGCCACGAGCTGCGGTGATGGCATCTCAGACAACTAGGACAGATGCCCCCCAGGTGAAAAGAGAAATAAGACTGACGGGAAACAGAGAAGCTGCTCCAGAATGTCGCAGAAAGAAGAAAGAATATGCGAAATGCCTGCAATGTCAAGTTCCAGTCCCGGAAAATCAAAATAAAACTCCAATAGAAGAACTAAACACTTTGAAGGACCTTTGTTCCCATAAAAGTGTTTGATTCTTAAAGAAAATGTTTTTGTGGACTTGCCTAAAAAGTACATTCATTTTTAGTGGAATTTTATGAATTAAAAGGTCAAAAGTGAAGCTTTTTACTTAGGCTTTTGCAACTCACAGACAAATATGCAGGAGATCTGCTGACAGCATGAAGTGGAAATGAAGAAGCTACTGCACAACTAGAAGCTTTGTAAAAACTGAAAATATTCAAGAAACAAGAAGTGAACTTTCAGCACCTGAATTTTCTAAATAGCTGTTAACACTAAAACAGCGGGAACCAGCAGTTAGCGTAATGGCTATGTCACTGGACTCCCACGTAGTTGACCGCGGTTCGCATCCCGGACCCGGTGGCTTAAAACACACACTGGGCACGTGTGCGTGCGTGCCCAAGATCCCGAGAGGAGAATGGAGGAGAAGGGATTGCAGCGTGACCATCCCCCCTGGGGGGTGATTTCTCGCTTTCTGTCTCTCTGTCTCTCTCTGTCTGGTGAGCGCATGCGCCCTATAGCGAAAATCTCTCCAAAAAAAAAAAAAAATACTAAAACAGCAGATAAGATGAAATTTGGTAAGTTGAATGTTTTCGAATAAATCGATTAAACTTATATTTGCATTTCTGTTTCCTGAAATTTATCTTTTTCAGTTTTGTCTGTGTTTTATTTCTGCCAATAAATTCTAAAATGACAAATGTAAAAACCTAAAACAATACTAAATATATAAAGTATGTATTCCAATTCTGTATACTTGTTCTATTGTCAAACTTTTTAAATGGTTTTCAGAAATTTGTTAGACTTGAGAAGATTTTGAGACCGTGTTAACTATTTTTGAAGTCTTGTCCTAAGGAACATGAGTGGAATGTGGTGATTTTTAACATTTTTATGAGAATAAAGAGAGAATTATTTAAGTTTGATACTTTTACATAGTTTTTGTTGCTTACTCTGGTAATGGCGACTTTCTACAAATATATAATAAACTGTTCTGATTCTTAAATATCCATTGCTTACTCTGTTCTGCTGTGATAGAATGGAAATTTTGAAGGCCCTTTTTACTTTTTTTTTTTTTTGAAAAGTTTTTGCTATAGGGCACGTGCGCTCACCAGAAAGACAGAGCGAGACAGAGAGACAGAAAGCGAGAAATCACCCCCCAGGGTGGATGGCCACGCTGCAACCCCTTCTCCTCCATTCTCCTCTCGGGATCTTGGGCACACACACGTGCCCGACGTGGGTTTAAGCCACTGGGTCCGGGACTTAAACCGCGATTGACTACGTGAGAGTCTAGCGACATAGCCATTATGCCAACTGCTGGTCCCTACAGGTCCTTAAAATAGGTTTTGAAAACCTTTTGAAGATGCATGCCAAAGGTTTTCCAAGAGAATTTTATAATCAGTTAAATGTAAGGTTTATCAGATCTAAAAATAGTATAGTTATGAAGTCAACCTTATATTAGAGACTACTTTGTAATGTGGTGAATGGTACCTTTATAAGAAAAGTGACTGCCTATATATTTCTATAGCTAATCTTTATAGACTCTAATGTTGAATTTTTAATGATTATTTTAAATGTTTATATAGCTTGGTTAGTAAAAAGAATTTTACATTTCAAAGTAACACTGCGGTCTTTGGGTCTCTGAGGTTCACCCAGGTGGGGGCAGAGGGGCCCTTACCTCTCTAGCTGGCTCCAGCTCCCTTGCAGCTCACTTCTGCTGTGGACAGGATGCCTCTGAAGGCCACTGTCACCGGGTGGTAGGCAATTAGTTAGCCATGAGTGGGCAGGCCTAAGAGAAAAGCGAAAGGCTCACCTAGCTCGGGTGCCAGGAGGGCGAGGTAATTTGCCATCTTCCTTCCTTAAGGTTTGAGGGAAGCACACAGGGATAATTCGTGGATTTTTCTTTCATCAAAAGGACCCAAGCAAGCATTTTGGTCATTAAGGCGATAGACTAATTGGGCAATCTAATTGGGGCAACCTGACTCGCACTGGGCGTATGCAATTAGGTGATCAAATTCCTCACTTTACCTGTGAGGATGGTGTTCAGGTGCAGGAGAGAACGTGTGGATTCAAATTTAAAGGAAGGACATAGGCAGTGTAAGGGGCCTCCCACTAATGAATATTCATGACCTCTAGTAATAAAAGTAACAACCAGTACCAAGCGTGGTTGCCACTTGGCAATCCGCCCGCCCAAAAGCCTCTTGGGTGTACTTTCTTCCTTTCCTTTCTTTCTATTAAACTTTCTTTTCTACTTCATTCGTGCTTGCGGTTTCATTTTGCGCCTAGGGACAGATCTCTAATTTTAGTGATTTGGACTCAGAGAACCAAGGATTTCACAACGCAGCTCAACACTTCTCCATCCGTTACCAGGCGCTGACTTGGGTCCTGTAAGAGCAGCCCGACCGAGTGGGCCCGCTCCACTCTCCAGCGGGGGCTCTCGCACTGCTCACACCCGAGCAGCGTCCCTCCCACGGGGAGCTCCCCGCAGTCTCGCTGTCGTGTTTGTGCCTCTGCCTGGGCGGGAACCCCTTGGTTTGCTCTGACCTGGGGGACGGGAAGGCAGCCCAGTGTCAGGAAACAGGCGAGGACCATCCTGGCCAAGCCACGCCAGCTCTGGCTCTCCCATCGGGCTGTGCCCTGGCGGCGCTTGGCTCGCTTGCCGGCTTCACCAGGGCTGCTGGTGCTGTGGGTGCCTGGAGAGGCCCCGGGACCAGCCCGGAAACTCGGAGTCGGAGCGAAGGTCCAGGTCTTCCAGCTGCTGGAGAACCGAGCAGGCAGCCAGGCTGGGCGGGCCTGGGCGGGCCTGGGCGGGCCTGGGCGGGCTAAGCCTCCAGGGTGCCCAAGAATAGGGCAGGCAGCAGGGATGGATAGGCCAGGGCGGGCTAGGGCAGGCTATGCCTCCGGGCGTGCAGTCACCCACAGGCGGGGAGGCAGAGCAAAGCAGGTTGGGCCTCCCCTGCAGGCTGGGTCTCCCCTGCAGGCGAGACAGGGAGGCAGCTGGGAGGGGCTGCTCTGGGGGCCGAGAAGACAGAAGGCCTCAGTGTGAGGCACAGCAGGGACCCCGCTGGGATGGAGTTGCCCAGGTAACGGCCTTCCTTCTGCGGGTCTGGAACCACATGTGCTCCTGCACCTGGCCAGGGTGAGCCTCACCGGGCTCCTTCCTGAGGATTTATGCCAGCCGGTCTTATAGATGAAGCTATGGCCAAGAGGGGACTGCAAATTCCCCAGGTACAATGCTCCCCTGAAACTTCTGCACGGTGGCACCTCCAAAAGGGACAGTGCCAACCGTCATGGCATAGAGGGCCTCTCTGAATGACCGCACGTCAATGGCAGGACCATTGTACTTCAGCCTCAGGAAGGTTTCTGGGGCCAGGTACGCAGGGCTGCCACAGAACTCACCCAGCTTCCAGCCCACAGAGAACCGGCTGCTGACATCCAAGTCGGTCAGCATCGTCCCCTGGCCGAGCAGCAGACGTTGGCTGGCTTCACGTCTCTGTGGACCACGCCGGTGTGGCAGCTGCAGGAA
>NW_006203472.1:1376581-1377013 GCF_000334495.1 Tupaia belangeri chinensis | reverse complement strand
TTGCGGAGGTGCAGGGTGCCCACGGACTCCAGCCCCAGCTGATGTTGGGGCGGTGCAGTCCCACCATGGAGTCAGAAGCGGTGAGGTTCCCTTCTTGGTGGAAGACTTTAACCACCACGTGAGTCTCCTACAGTATGCCAGGTCAACTTCACCCTGCAGAAACTGCCTGGCGATGGTTCTCAGAGTGGTGAACAGAGCTTCAGAATGGGTCTGGCAGCCATGGCGAGGTCCTGCTGCCTGAGTGCCCTAGCCTCAGACCTGCTCTAACTACACTAACTGCTCTAACTCTTCTACCTACTTTACTTACTCTAACTACTCCAGCTGCTCTGACTACTCTAACTGCTCTAACTCTTCTACCTACTCTAACTACTCCACCTGCTCTAACTACTCTACCTACTCTAACTACTCTAACTACTCCACCTGCTCTACCCA
>NW_006203472.1:1362503-1375527 GCF_000334495.1 Tupaia belangeri chinensis | reverse complement strand
CTACTCCACCTGCTCTAACTACTCTACCTACTCTAACTACTCCACCTGCTCTAACTACTCTACCTACTCTAACTACTCCACCTGCTCTAACTATCCTACCTACTCTACTCCACCTGCTTTAACTACTCTACCTACTCTAACTACTCCACCTCCTCTAACTACTCCACCTCCTCTAACTACTCCACCTCCTCTAACTACTCCACCTCCTCTAACTACTCCACCTCCTCTAACTACTCCACCTCCTCTAACTACTCCACCTCCTCTAACTACTCCACCTCCTCTAACTACTCCACCTCCTCTAACTACTCCACCTCCTCTAACTACTCCACCTCCTCTAACTACTCCACCTCCTCTAACTACTCCACCTCCTCTAACTACTCCACCTCCTCTAACTACTCCACCTCCTCTAACTACTCCACCTGCTCTAACTACTCTACCTGCTCCAACTACTCTAACTACTCTACCTGCTCTAACTACTCCACCTACTCTAACTACTCTAATTACTCCACCTGCTGTAACTACTCTACCTGATGTAACTACTCTGCTTGCTCTAACTACTCTACCTGCTGTAACTACTCCACCTGCTGTAACTACTCTACCTACTCTAACTGCTCTACCTACTCTAACTACTGTAACTACTCTACCTGCTCTAACTGCTCTACCTACTCTAACTGCTCTGCCTACCTTATTGTAACTACTCTAACTAGTCTATTGTAACCACTCTAGCTCTTCTAGCTAATCTAAGTACTCTGTTCTAACTACTTCAACTATTCTATTCATTTTTTAAGGGACGTTTTTGCTATAGGAACCATGCACTCACCAGAGACACAGAGAGAGATAGAGAGACAAAAATCAAGGGAAGATGTCCACATCGCAATCCCTTCTCCTCCATTCTCCTTTCAGGATCTTGAGCATGGGGACCAGCAGTTAGCTGTTGGTTACTATGTAACTGTTGTAACCAGCAGTTACATAGTAATGGCTATGTCACTGGACTCCCACGTAGTCGACCATGGTTTGAGTCCCAGACCTAGTGACTTAAACTCACACCGCGTGCATGTGCATGCGCGCCCAAGATCCTGAGAGGAGAATGGAGGAGAAGGGATTGCGGCGTGGCCTCCCCCCGGGGCGGGGGTATGATTTCTCGCATTCTATTTCTCTGTCTCCCTCTGTCTTTCTGGCGAGTGCACGCGCCCTATAGCAAAAACCTCTCTAAAAATAAATAAATAAATAAAATAAAAATAAAAAGAGGATCTTGGGCATGCACGCACATGTGCTCAGCATGAGGTTTTTTTTGGTTTTGTTTTTGTTTGTTTGTGGAGAGGTTTGTTTTTTGGTTTTTAGGTGTTTTTTTTTCTGTTTTGCTATAGGGCACATGCACTTGCCAGAGAGACAGAGACAGCAAGAAATCATCCCCCAGCAGGAATGAGGAATGGTCACACCACAATCCCTTCTCCTCCATTCTTCTCTCGGGATCTTGGGCACGCACACACATGTGCCCGGTGTGAGTTTAAGCCACTGGGTCTGGAACTCAAACCGTGGTCAACTACATGGGAGTCCAGCGACATAGCCATTACGCCATTTACTGGTCCGCATTAATGACCTTTTAACCTATTTTCACATAAAATAAGACTTCTCCTCTGGCAATGGCAATTCTTAATAGACTTAAGTATCAAAGTATAAAGAAAAATTTTGTGTGTGCGGGAGTTTAGAGAAAGTACCTTACACAAAATTTTCTTGAACTTGGTCATACACTGTTTAGTGCCGACATCCTCAGCTGCCCTTTACAACTCACATGTTGCCCGGTTTTAATGGAGCGCAGCTGCCTTGGAAGGCAGTGTTTACGATGGATCTCTGCCATACCTCCGCATCATAGTTACAAATAACGTCAACATATCCTCCTATCCAGCCTAAATGCTGATGCCACCCAATCCATTTAGATGAGGTTATATTATCCTTCCTCAAACATATGCATTATCATGGCGCACCATCCCCATTCTGAGCTTAATGATGCTGCTGTTTGTCATCACAAATCAACTCCCTGTGATTGTTTGCAGCTGAGGCTCTTGGCCTCTTCTACCCCAGCTTCCTTGTTCTCAGTCATAGGTCATCTCTGTCTTCTTTTGGATCTCCTGCTTAAAAATGTTTCTATCTTTCTCAGTTTGGACCTGTGAGTGTAAATGCAAGGCAAATGCAGAGTACATTTATGTAGGTCAGACATAGCTGCGTGGAGATCTTGGCAGTTTAACCAGCTAAGAAATGAGTCACTAATGGAAAGTCTGCAGAGCATCTTGAAAATTGAGTCAGCTTTTCTTGGAAAAGCTGGGCTGAATGGAGACAGTCATTTGGAAACATTGCCACATGTCGCTTCCCAGAAGTCTTGGGGAGAATCAAGGGGCCCCTAAAGCCTCAATGCAGTTGGGGTTTTTCTGGGAAGGGTGTTTCTTCATTTTGTAAAATTTCCAAGTTGTGAATGGCATATATAAAAGGAAATAAATAAATACACACCAACATTAAGCAACAGAGGGGAACTCTCAGTGGGATGGCGTGTGGAGACTCGAAAGAAGGCAGAAGGCAGAAGGAATTAAATTGAGAAGGGAACCAAGCTCAATACAGGTGCAGGGCAAGAAGGCTGCGGTGTGTAGAGATTTGGAGGTTCTCCAAAACCGGGTTTGGCTATCAGATGCAGAGGGGGTCCTAAGAGAATCATCAGAGGATCGTTTTTCATCTCAGCAGGTGGACTAGCATCCTCCTACTATCTAGGCCAGTGGGAGGAGCAGGGAATCAATGTACCCAGACTGGCCGTGAGTATACCCCCCACACTTGCCCCAGTGACTGGAGAAGGGTGGTGGTGCGAATAATACCCATGACAGGCGGGGGTTCAGGCACGTACAATGACAGGCTTGCAACCTCAGCCGTGGAATACCTGAAAAATGGTTATCACCAACTCAAGACCTCATATGTGAGGCTACAGGGAGTTTAAAAGAAGTATTTTACTTTCTTCAGTAAATATAAGAGGATATCATATTTATAAATGAAGAGCAATCAATTAATGTTACAGTAAAGCTCTGAGTAACCTCAGGAATTAAACAGAATTTTTTCCAAATTATAAACAAAAACCAAAAAGCTCTGTTGTTAATCTAGATGGCGAAAGGAACAAAATTAAAGTAGCAAAAAAAAATGACCAAAAGTATTGAGCAGAAAAAAGTTTCCAGAACCAGCACAAAAAGGTACAGAAGCAAAAAGTAAAGAAGAAAGGTGAGAAAAAAGACGGAAAAGTTTCAAAATCGATCAAGTAGGACCCCTCCCCCCAAAGAAGACACTTCAGTAGAAGAAATAAATAGTTGAAGATAATTCTTCACCACTTAGAAGTAGAGACCTGCTGTTGGCTGGGCATACTGTGGCCTCACGGAAGATAAAAGGGCTTCCCCTGTACACACCAGGGAGAACTTTCAGAGTACCAATTATAAATAGATATCACCAAAGAGAGAAACAAATACTTACATAGGAAATAGGATTGACATCAAACATTTCAGTGACAACATTAGAACCCGGAAGACAATAGCCATTCATATTTCTGTGTTCAGCCAAATTTTCATTCATCCGTGAGACCAAAATTTAAAAGTTTTAAAGATTATTTTTATATTTTTTATTTATCTTTTTTAAAATTATTATTTAAACATTCAATCACTATATATCATTTAGATTGTAAAGAGCTTTACTTTACCAGCATGATACACACCTCAGTCCAGCCCAGTTGAGAATATTATACACATCATCATCAACACGTAATGAACCATATCTGTGTCCCACAAATGTCTTACCGCTCTGTTTTTTCGCCAAATTACCTTTCCTATGCTCTTCTCTCCCACTCTTCTTCCGTTTTGTCTCTAGTGTCCATAACACTTTTCGATGCTTTTATGTCTTCCAGTTTTACAGTCTACTATAGAGTGCAGACAGTCGGTAACTGTTAAGTGGAGACATACAATGTGTCTCTTTCATACCCTGACTTGCTTCACTCGGCCAAAATATCTTTCATATTCATCCACTTTCTATCATATGCCAGGGTCTTGTTTTCTTGTTTTTTGTTTGTTGTTGTTTTTTTTAAGAGGTTTTTGCTGTAGGGCACGTGTGCTTGCCAGAAGGACAGAGAGACAGAGAGATAGAAAGCAAGAAATCATCCCCCAGGGGGTATGGCGACACCACAATCCCTTCTCCTCCATTCTCCTCTCGGGATCTTGGGTATGCACGCACACGCACCCAGCATGAGTTTAAGCCACCAAGTCCAGGACTCGAACCGTGGTCGACTATGTGGGAGTCCAGTGACACAACCAATACACCAACTGCTGTTCCCGGCCTTGTTGTTTTTTATGGCTGGAAACTATTCTCCCATTCTGAGGGTTGTCAATTCACACTAATTACTGTTTCCTTTACAGTGCCAAAACTTCTCAATCTGACGTAATTCCACCTATCTATTTTGGGGGTGATTGCCTGTGCTTTGAGGGTCTTGCTTAAGAAATCTTTGCCTACCCCAATGTCTCCGAAAGTTTCCCCAGTGTTTTCAAGCAGTAGTTTTATAGTTTGCAGTGTAGGTTTAGATCTTTGATCCACTTTGAGTTGATTTTTGTTAACGGTAACAGATAGGGGTTCAGATTCATCTTTTCTGCAAGTGGATACCCGGTTTTTCCAGCACCATTTCCTAAAGAGGTTTTCCTTTTCCCACTGGATTGACTGGTATCCTTTGTCAAAGAACAGTTGGCCGTATGTTTGGGGGGTTATTTCTGGGGTCTCTATTCTGTTCCATTCATCCTCATGTCTGTTTTTGTGCCAATACCATAATGTTTTGATTATCACAGCTTTGTAATATATTCTGGGGTCAGGAAGTGAGATGCCACCCACTCCACTCTTGCACAGGATGGCTTTGGCAGTATGGAGCCTTTTATGATTCCAGACAAATTCTATGATTGTCTTTTTTAGATCTGTGAGGAATGTCTCTTGGGACCAGCAGTTAGTCTAATGGCTATGTTGCTTGACTCTCATGTAGTCGACCACAGTTCGCGTCCCAGACCCGGTGGCTTAAACTCACGCTGGGCACGTGTGTGTGCGTGCCCAAGATCCCGAGAGGAGAATGGAGGAGAAGGGATTGTGGCGTGGCCATCCCCCCTGGGGGGGGATTTCTCGCTTTCTATCTCTCTGTCTCTCTCTGTCTGTCTGGCAAGCGCACACGCCCTATAGCAAAAACCTAAGAAAAAAAAGAATGTCTCTTTTAATTTTATAGGGATTGCATTAGATATATGTAGATTAATTTGGATAAGATTGCCATTTTGATTATATTAATTTTCTCAATCCAGGAACATGGGATGTCCTTCCACTTTTATGTGTCCTTTTCAATTTCCTTAAGATTTTCATGGTTTTTCTTATAGAGGTATTTGACTTCCTTGGTTAGTTTTAATCCTAGGTATTTTATACTTTTTGTGGCTATGGTAAATGAGATTGCTTCTTCAGTTCTCCCCGTCTGCTTGTTGTTTGTATATAGAAATGTTAGAGATTTTTGTAAGTTAACTTTGTATCCTGCCACTTTATTATGTGTATTTATTACTTCAAGATTTTTTTCATGGATACTATTGGGTCTTCTATGTATACAGTGATGTCATCTACAAACAGATCATTTCAGCTCTCCTTTCCCTATTAGAATGCCTTTTATTTCATGCTCTTGTCTGATTGCATTGGCTAGGACTTCCAGTACTATACTGAGTAGGAACAGAGGAAACGAGCAGCCTTGTCTTGTACCCATTTTTAGTAGAAAAGATTTCAGCTTTTTTAGTAGAAAAGCTTTTCAGTATAATGTTAGCTCTAGGTTTTTCATAGATGGCTTTTATTATACTGAGAAACGATCCTTCTATGCCGATTTTACTGAGAGTCTTCATTATGAAGGAATGTTATATTTTGTCAAATGCTTTTTATGCATCAATTGAAATGATCATATGGTTTTTATCTTTCTTTCTGTTAATATGGTGTATTACATTTATGGTTTTGTGTATGTTGAACCACCCTTGCATCCCTGGAAAAAAGCCTACCTGGTTGTGATGAATAGCATGTTTTATATGATGTTGAATATAGTTAGCAAGTATCTTGTTGAGAATTTTTGCATGTACATTCATCTGTAGTTTTTCTTTTTTGTCGTATTCTTATCTGTTTTGGGCATGAGGGTAATGGAGGCTTCACAAAATGAATTTGGAAGGGTTCCTTCCTTTTGGATCACTAGAAACAGTTTGAGTAGAATGGGGGTTACCTCTTCATTAAAAGTTATGTAAAATTCAGCAGTGAAGGCATCGGGACCTGGGCTTTTCTTTGCTGGGAGGTTATTTATTACTGATCCAGTCTCATTGCTTGTTATAGGTCTATTCAGGCTTTCTATGTCCTCCTGAGTCAATCTTGGTAGATTGTATGTCTCTGGGACTTTGTCCATCTCATCCAGGTTTTCTTGTTTGTTGGCCTATAGTTGCTCATAGTATCCTCTAATGATGTTTTGTATTTCTATTATGTCTGTTGTAATGTTGCCTGATTTGTTGTGAATTTTATTTATCTGGTTCCTTTCTCTCTTTTTAATTAGTCTAATGCTGTGTCAATCTTGTTTATCTTTTCAAAGAATCAACTTTTGCTTTCATTTATTTTCTGTAGAGTTTTTTTTTAATTTTCTATTCCATTTATTTCTGCTCAAATATTTATTATTTCTTTTCTCCTGGCATTTTTGTTGTTGTTGTTGTTGTTTTTCCAGTTCCCTGAGGCATGATGTTAGTTGTCCTTTTTACCACCTTGCCACCTTTTTCTTGTGTACATTCATTGCTATGAACTCCCCTCTTATGACTGCTTTTGCAGTGTCCCATAGATTATGGACGGTCATGCATTCATTATCATTTTTTTCCATGAACCTTTTGATTTTAGTCTTAATCTCTTCAAGTAGTCATGAAGTCATTCAGAAGTAAGTTATTTAGTTTCCATATATTTGTGTGTTTTCAAGGGTTTGTCCTGAGATTAATACCAAGTTTAATTCCATCATGATCGGAGAAGATGCTAGATATAGTTTCTATGCCTTTGAATCTGTAAAGGCTGGTTGTGTACTCTATTAATGTGGTCAGTCATTGAGAAAGTACCATGCAGGGTTGAGAAAAATATATATTTTGTGGGGTTTGGGTGGAAAGTTCTATAGATGTCTATCAATTCATCTGGTTTATGGTATCATTTAGGTCCTGAACCTGTTTATTTTTTGTTTCATTCATTTGTCTAAAGGAGATAATGGGGTGTTGAGATCTCCAAAAATTACTGTGTTACAGTCTATCTCTCCTTTTAGGTCTCGTGGTCTTTCCTTTACATAGTTGGGTGCTCTTGAGTTGGGTGTATAGATATTGATAAGCGTTATGTCTTCTTGATGAATTAGCCCTTTTACTGCTATATAATGCTCTTCTTTGTCTCTTACAGTTTTTGTCTTAAAGCTTATTTTGTCCAAAATTAGTATGGCAACTCCCACTCTTTTTGGTTTCCATTTGCATGGAATAGCTTTTTCCAGTCCTTCGCTTTTAATCTATGTATGTCTTTATCCATGAGATGGGTTTCTTGTAGGCAGCAGATGAAGGATTTCTAGTGTTTTAATTAATTAATTAATTAATTAATTAATTAATTTACTGCCATTCACTATACATCAATACAATATACAAAATGAGATCTTCTATCCAGTATATATTGTATATTGGCTCAATCAAGGATATTGCCATACATGTTATCATCAACCAGTAATTTTCTATTTCTTGTTTCTTATATATTTTGCATTCCGCCCTTAATTCCCTACCTCTCATCCTCTGCCGATTACCCCTCTTCTCCTACACTGTCTCTGGCATTGCTTTCCATGCTATTTTCCTCCACATTTTATTGATTCACCAAAGATCTTAAGTAATTTAAAGACTTACAATATCAAGCATAGCTGATATATACACACTTAAGAACACATGTCTGACTTTAGACATAAACCTCAGTGAGTAAAGTGAACATACTAAAAAGTAGCACCCCACGGGGGCTATATAGCTTACTGCAGTCATTAAATAGGTATTAACAGGTATTTTAATGCATTTTTTAATTTCAAAAAAAGTCTTAGTTTGGAAACCAGCAGTTAGCGTAATGGCTATGTCGTTGGACTCCCACATAGTCGACCGCAGTTCGCGTCCTGGACCCAGTGGCTTAAAATTCATGCCGGGTGCGTGTGCGTGCGTGCCCAAGATCCCGAGAGGAGAATGGAGGAGAAGGGATTGTGGCGTGACCATCCCCCCAGGGGGTGATTTCTCGCTTTCTGTCTCTCTGTCTCTCTCTGTCTGGCGAGTGCACACGCCCTATAGCGAAAACCTCTCAAAAAAAAAAAAGTCTTAGTTTTAATAGATCAAAATTTAAAAGTTAAGAAAAATTTGCTTAGGGAACCAGCAGTTAGAGTAATGGCTATGTCACTGGACTCCCACGTAGTCAACCGTGGTTCGCGTCCCAGACCCGGTGGCTTAAAACTCACGCCGGGCGCATGTGCATGCGTGCCCAAGATCCCGAGAGGAGAATGGAGGAGAAAGGATTGCGGCATGACCATCCCCTCTGGGGGGGTGACTTCTCGCTTTCTGTCTCTATGTCTCTCTCTGTCTGGCGAGCGCACGCGCCCTATAGTGAAAATCTCTGCCCAAAAAAAATTTTTTTTGCTTAAAACTTAAAGCCAGAAAAAGGTTAGGATTCAGTTCAAATGGTAGGTACATGCATCTATCAACAGTTCAAGAGAAGACAAAAATCCTTAAATATGGAAATCAAAGCATCAAAGAAAATCAGTGATGTTTTAGTCTAAAGTAAAAAAATTCTATTTTACTAGTTCAGACTCACATAATCTCTCTTCTATTGAGTTGGCAGTGATCAATTGGCCATTGATCAGTAGTCTAATCTTTGCATTTAAACTCTGGAAGTTTACACTCAACTCTGGACTTGTCCCTACCATTAGACTGGCCATTCTCTTGGTTTTTACTTGTACTCTTATTTCTGTGTGTCCAGCTTTAGTTTTCCTGATAGAGCACTCCCTTCAGCTCTTTTTGGGGAGCTGGTCTGGTGTTGGAAATTATTTCGGGTTTTGTTTATCTGAGAACGGTTTTGGTTTTTTTCCCATCTGAAAGATAATCTTGCTGGGTATAGTATTCTAGGTTGAAATTGTTTTTCACTTAACACTTTGAATATATTTTCACATTCTTTCCTTGCTTGCATTGTTTTCTATGAGGTCTGATGTTAGTCTTATGGGATATTCTTTGAAAATAACTTAAAGTTTCTCTCTTGCCAATCTTAGTATCTTGTCTCTGTGGTTTTGGTCAATCTGGCTATGATGTACCTCGAGGTAATTCGGTGCTATTTTCTCCATTCTACTAAGTCCTCAAATGCAGGAATCACAGGAGAAGTTTTGCAATCAGATTTATGAACGGGAATTTCACAACCACTTTTTACAACCACTACAGTGAGGTGCAAAGAATTAGCTAAAACTCACAATATTCAGATGTTTATCTACTATGCACTTAGACTTCTCTAGACAGTGAGTAAGGGCTGAGTAGTAAAATAAGAAAGTAAGGTAAAAGAAAATGAAAGTAGGAAACAGAAATAGGAAGAAAAGGCAAAGAAAAAAGGAGAGAACTAGAAAAAAGAAGAAAAACAGAAATCACATCACAGAAAATAAAATTGGGTTAAAAATGGAAAACCATGCAGCATGCCTGTGTGTTGTGAGAAGGGACAGCAGAGGTGGTGATTGAGATGCCTGGATGCTTTCTGTACTAGGTGAGAGAAGAAGAGACAAATTAGCAAGAGAAAGGCACAAACGGGACAGAAAGCTATTTTTTAAAAAGAGAAAAAAGTTAGAACAGACAGAGAAGAACAAGAGGGAGAGAGAGAGAGACTTAGCCTACCTGACTAGCACTGAGGACTATAAGGGGGGGGCGGGGAGGCTGCCTGGGATGCTTCACAGCCATGAAGCAGAACCCAGAAGGAACAACGGAGGCAGACTGAAGTAAGATTTTTATAAAGTATACAGTTGGTCTTTTTTTTTTTTTCCAAATCTATTCCATGAGTATGTATCTAACCTATTTACATTCAACTGATAGGTGAGGATTTTCTATTGTTTCATATTTTCTAATTTTGTATTTCACTTATTCCTTTCTGTTTATCTTTGTGATTTGATTATTTTCTCTAAAATTAAGGATTTTCTTTCTCACTTGCATATATTCTTAGTGAGTTTTATACTTGCATGTGCTTCATTCATGATGGTAGTTATCCTTTTGCTTCTATATGTAGCACTCCCTTAAGCATTTCTTAAAAAGCTGGTCTTGTGGAGACAAATTCCCTCAGTTTTTGCTTGTCTGGGAAAGACTTTATTTTTCCTTCATTTCTGAAGGACAACTTTGCTGGATAAAGTATTCTTGGCTGGCAGTTCTTTTTTTCAATACCTTGAATATATCATGTCATTCTGTTCTTGTTTGTAAGGTTTCTACTGAGAAATCTGGTGTGAGACTAAGGTAGATTCCCTTATATGTGACTTGTCTCTTTTCTCTTGCTGCTTTTAGAATTCTCTCCTTGTCTACATTTTGACAGTTTCACTATAATGTATCTTGGAGAGGAGGGTCTTTTGGGGTTCAATCTTCTTGGGAACCTTTGAACTTCTTGAATCTGGATGTGCATCTCTCTCCCAAGACTTGTGAAGTTTTCAGCTATTATTTCGTGAAATAAATGTTCTATGTCTTCTCCTGTCTCTTCTTCTGGAACTCCCATAACATGAATATTTGTTTGCTTAATATTGTCTCTTATGTCCTGTATTCTTTTTTCTGCTTTCTCTCTGACTGGATTATTTCAAATGACTTGTCTTCAGGTTTGGAAATTCTTTCCTCTGCTTAAAAAAGTCTATTGTTAAAGCTCCTGAAGTGTTCATTCTTTTTTATTCTTTTTCCTGTTTTTCTCTGACTCAATTATTTCTTTTTAAATATTATTTATTCATTCACTTATTTTTAATTTGGCAGAGAAAGACACAGAGAAAGAGAGAGAAAGAGGGGAAGTGAGAAAGCAAGCCACCCGGTCCGGGACTCGAACCATGGTCAGCCATGTGGGAGTGTCCAGCACCTTAACCACCATGCCACCTGCTGGTCCCGTGACTCAATTATTTCAAATGACTTGTCATCAAGTTTAGAAATTATTTCCTCTGCTAGAAAAAGTCTACTGTTAAAGCTCTTTTGAGTTTATATGGTATTTCTTTCTTTGGCTCCTTCTGCTCCAAGATTTCTTCTTGGTCCTTTTTTAATGACATCTGTCCCTTTGTGGAATGTCTCTTTTGGATCATGTAATGCTTTCATTAATTCACTCAATTGTCTATCACTACTCTCTTGTATCTCATTGAGTTTCCTTATAATAAAAATGTAGAATTCCTTTTTAGACATTTCACACATTTCCTTCTCAGTAGGGCCTGTTACTGGAGTGTTATTATATTTCTTTGAGAGTGTCATGCTGGCTTATTTTTTCAGTTATCTTGTATCCCTGTATTGATATTTATTAATCTGGTGAATAGTTGCCTCTACCAGCTTTATAGGATGGCGTTCCAGGTCAAAAGACTTTCTGCAGTAGTTGTGTCCTAGGATACCAGCTGTATAGAGTCTGTTGGTATGTTGACTTCGGCTCTACTAGGCACAGTAGTGTAGTCTACATGTAGCATCTTCAGCTGTAATCAGTATCAGTGATTCCTACAAGTTACCCACTGGCCTAGCTGGCTGTTCTTGGAACATGACAGGGTGGGCCTTCTCAAGCAGCACGGTTGTGTCCATGGTCACTCTGCCAACCTGCTTCTTTAATGGTGCAGAGGGTCAGGCCCTCTCTGAAACTGAGCTGTGAGCAGGGTTGCTCACTCTGCCACTCCCATGGGACACTCAAGAATATGGGGAGGTAAGACTGCTTCAACAGCTCCTGGTGCCAGTGGTGTTAGGAAAGGGTCCTTAACCAGCTGCCCCTGCATGATGCAGGTGGATAGTCACAGGATGGCTTTGTGCAGCCACAACCTGTGGCTGGACCTCTCACCTGTGGTAACTCAGCAGTGTGGCCAACCCTGGTCACTCCCTAGATCGGGCTCAGAGCCTGTGAGGGCTATAGAATTCCTCTGTGGTAAAATTCAGGTGTCTGAGGTGTCAGTGGGACTGCAGAGGGTTTCTTGCTTATTCTTTCCCCAGAACAAGAAGTTCCTTCCCGTTCCTAGTCGATCTTGACTGGGGGGATAGGGCAGGAGATGCTGAGCACTTTGCTCTCCTCTCTACAAAGCCTTCCTGAGTCTCTGTGCTCTGCAGTGTCTCTAACACATACACACTGAACTCCAACACTTTCCCTCGAACACAGCAATGAATATCAGCTGCTTATTCTTTGTTTTGGTCCTTTTATCTTGAGAGGAAAGTATGTCAGGCACTTCTATGGAGGAGTCCAACCCAGTGGGGCTCCAGGACCCATCTGAGCCCCTTGACCTTTGAGCATCGCTTCCGGTCGGTTCAGTGAGTTGGCAAGGCCGCGACTGTACGCCCCCCGACCATGGAACAAGCTTGGGTCACTTAGCATGTTGGCAAGGCCGCTTGCTATTCGTTCCGGGACTGTGATAGCCTTGCTGGGAAGTGACCCCCCTCTGACTCCCCGATATATTACTATAAAAGAATTACATAGTTTTCCCATACATATTTGTAGCAAGATTTCCCCAAAATCCCCCGACCGCTCCCCTTTACCCTGACCATTTACTGTTGATTACAATGCTTCATTGGGCACAATAAAGGGTGTGCTAAAGTTCTTCTTGATCGTTGGAAGGCCTTTCAAAACACATTTATATAAACTTAAAAATTACCTCTTAGGCAGAAACTGACCCAGGACACCCCCACCTCACTGTAGCTAATGTTCTGACAAAATACATGATGGTGGTGCCACAAGCACAATAAGAATGCCTAGGTGTGCCACAAAG
>NW_006203472.1:1361695-1362206 GCF_000334495.1 Tupaia belangeri chinensis | reverse complement strand
TATGAATTGATAATTAGAACACGTAGCCCCTCTCCCATTTACTTGCATGTATCCCATTTTCAATAAAAAGGCACGATGATTCCTAGCAGTTGTCACTTCTCAGAGAGCGATCTCTGGGAGTGTCCAACTTAGGACGTGCATGAAAAAGCACGAGGCCTTTGTCTTCTTTTCTTTCCAGCATCGCCTCCGTCGAGCCAACCCACCCCCGCGGAGGCTGGTTCCCGGCACTTCTAGGAGCTATCTTGATGAAATTTTTACAAAAGGAAATTCTTTGAACCTGAAGCATTCTGCAAGTCAGGCTACTAGAATCATCCAAATTAGTATTTCAACAGTCTCCCATGAGGTGGGTTAGAAAAGTGATTTCACATCCAAATTCTAACTCTGAGACACGAGGAGTCCAGGGCAGACTGCGCTAAGGACTCTGCTTTCAGCCGCCCGCAGCTGGAGGGCTGACCACGCTCTCAGGGCCTACCAGCCGATCCCCCCCACCCCCCCCCCCCACTCCCCGCCG